>NW_022060259.1:432500-667500 GCF_007364275.1 Archocentrus centrarchus
AGTTGGTTCAGATCTTACTCTCCATACGAGGGAGCCTGGATATTTCCATCTATTTAGTGATTACCCAGTCTGCCAAGAATGGCACACTCATGGGAACAGAAAGTACTTTCGTACTAATACAAACGATTCCCAGTGAGAAAAAAATGTGTAGCATTCCTCCAGTTTTCCATTCTATGTCAGTATGTGTGTCCTCCACCAGAGTTTTCATTGTCAAGTAAACTAAACCAGCAGTGATGTCAGTAACGCGCTACTTAGTAACGCGTTACTCTAATCTGACTACTTTTTCTCGGTAACGAGTAATCTAACGCGTTACTATTTGCAGTCCAGCAATCAGATTAAAGTTATTTATCCAAGTCACTGTGCGTTACTTTTTTGCATTTTCCTCAGTACAAAGATATATTTTTGCTTTCTTCTTGCATCTCGGGTAGTGACGTCTGGCAGATGCAACAGTTAAATCCCGTTTTCAGCATGAGGACAATAACAGCACAGCGACACAAACGTAAACAATGGAGGGAGGAGAGAGATGCGCGTTTTCCAGCTGAAATCCAGACACTATAGTGAGTCTGTGTCAGCTAAAGATGACAACATAAAGGTTAGCTGTGCACTTTGTGCTGGTGACAAAGTGCTATCTAGCTTCAAAAACACTACGTCAGACATGAAGTAACATCTGGAGTCACGGCGCAGTCAAACTTACAGAGCGAGTCGCAACAGTGGCGAAGCAGAGCTGCGGCTAATGCAGGAGCCCCCCAGCACCCAAGTGGGGGAGAGCTGAAGAAGTTGAAAAGCCCTCTACTATAGTATGTAGTAGAGGCTGGTATTGTGCCAAAAAGTGATCGTCTGCCAAACAGCAATTTTTGGTATTTGCCAAAATAAATAAATAAATAAAAATCATTGCCTGTATTTAAACGGCTGTAAATGACTTGTTGACCTATAATCTGTGAAGTATATATCAAACACATCTCTCATGAATGATATCAGGTGATTCATGACCACTCAAACTGAGTGGTAGATGCTCCACTCAGTTTTTGGCAAAGTGATTTCTATATATTCGTTTTTTTTTTTTCCCAAGGTAAAAACGGTCTGACATTAAAAATATCTTTTTAAACAGAAATCTGGCTCAGAGGCTGCAGAAATCACAACAAATATAACATCACAGTTATATAAAGATATTTGAAGTGGCCAAGCCACTCATAAATCATGTTGACTGCACTCAGTTTAGCAATATAAGCAAAGACATTACACATAAAAGCACATAGAAACATCTGAATCACTTTATGACAGACGATCACTTTTGGCACAAGACCGGCAGCTGTTGAAAGTAACTAATAAAGTAACTAGTAATCTAACTTAGTTACTTCTAAAATTAAGTAATCAGTAAAGTAACTAAGTTACTTTTTAAAGGAGTAATCAGTAATCAGTAGTCGGACTACTTTTTCAAGGTAACTATACCATCACTGCAAACCAGTATGTACACAACTGGAAAATATCCCTTTGTTTGTTAGCAAACTTAGAATAAAGCATTTCATAAAGGTTTGTGATGGACTGTTGACCTGTTTAGAGTGTACCCCGCCACTGGACCAGAGCTGGGATAGGTTCCGACCATCTACACCCCTGAACTGGATAAGAGGTTCAGAAAATGGATTGATAGATGGATGTTATCATTAAAGAATAATTTTACCAGTTTTACCCTTTAAAATCAAATTAGCGTGGTTGGAACTATTTAATCTTTTATATAAAGTCTTGACCTAGATGATGATATGATGAATCTAAAAGTAAATTCATACTCGGTGTTATCATCAGGCTTGTCTCACCCTGGTCTCTGAGACTCCAAATATCAAAGTCAGAGAAATAATTTGAAAGTGGTAGTATTTAAAATATATCTGTGTTTATCAGACAGGCAAACTAGCCTATCTCCTCTGTTCTTTTTCAGCTTGTCTGTTCACCTCCATATGTGTGCTCCCTGAGCAAGTTTAGATTTGTATTTTTATTTTTACCTCTGTGAACTTTTTCTTTACTGTATTATCCATCCATCCATCCATCCATCCATCCATCCATCCATCCATCTTGGCTGTGGTGTTCATGCTCATTGTTGCTGATGATGCTTAGATTCATTCACTGAATCAAACCTTTACACCAACTGCATACTGTCAGTATAAAGACAGTTTAAACAGTATACTGTCAGTGTAGGGGTGTAAATCAGCCAAGATAGCTTGTGAAATACTGCAGTACATCTTGTTGAATTCAGTTGTATAAAACCACAAAAAGCAGAAAAACTGATGACAGCCTACACACAAAGAAAACCTACTGGTGCTCACAATATACTGGGGCCCCCCCCCCCCCCCTTTTGCTGAATCCCACTTTAATCCCAATCATATTCATTTTTCAATCATTCATTCATTTAGGTGATGAGGCAGAGTCACCCTCTACAACAAAAACAGGTAACAGCAAACTGTTTTTTTTTTAAATTCTCTCCTTACTCTCCTCATGTTCAACATAACAGTGTTCAAGCTGTGTGCATTCACTAGAAATAAAGTTTGTATTCTTGTGTAATAATATTGTTTTAATATTGTTTAATATAGCATGATGTTCAGTTAGCTTTGCACAAAAATAGCTGGTAGAAACGTCCTCCACAGAGTTACTTTTACTTTCTACTTTGAGTACATATTAGAGCCTGTACTTTTTCACTTTTACTTGAGTAAAGAAGTTGAATCAGTTCTTAAACAATACTCTGATAAAAGTTGAACAAAAGTATCTGTACTTCTACTTAAGTACAGAATGTCTGTACTTTTGCCATCTCTGCAAATAATTAATGATATTAAAAATGAAGCAGCCTTATTAAAGGGTGACATTAAGACTGGTGTAGAAGTAACATGAAAAATCAATTCCAATTATAAATATTTTCCAACAAAAAAGAAATCACACGCACTGCCACACCAGACATACTTCTATATGAAAATTATGAGACAACAGCAGGTTATACTGATGAAAATTAATGGCCAATGTTGTAACTTACTTGCTCATCATTATTATTTGCACTTTAATTAAGCATTTGTTAAATTCAATTTTATAATGTTTTCAAATAACATATGCAATATATATGTACACTGCTCAAAAAAATTAATTAAAGGCACATGTTTTAATCAGAGAATTAAGTCAATTAAACATCTGGGAAATTGATCTGGTCAGAGGGGCTTGTTAATCATTTTCAGCACTAGAGAGGCAACAATGAGGCAACCCCCAAAACAGAAATTGGTTTTACAGGCAGAAGCCAATGCCATTTTTCATCTCTGGCTGTAGGGTGGCTGTAGCTCAGGAGGCAGAGCAGGTCACCTACTGATCAGAAGGTCGGTGGTTTGGTTCCTGGCTACTCTAGGCTGCATGGCAATGTGTCCTTGGGCAAGATACTTAACCACAAATTGCTTTCTGATGCAAGCGCTGGAGTGTGAATGTGTGTGAATGTTAAATAATAATAAAAAAGAAAAGCACAGCTTAGTTAATCATGGAAGTGCTTGTATGAATGGGTGTGAATGAGGTAAATGTAAATGTGTTGTTGTGTCTCCAACATGGCTTCTGGCAAACTGCAAACTGGACTTTTTATGGTTTTCTTTTAACAATGGCTTTCTTCTTGCCACTCTTCCATAAAGACCACATTTGTGCAGTGCATGACTAATAGTTGTCCTGTGGACAGATTCCCCCACCTGAGCTGTGGATCTCTGCATTTGGTCCAGAGTCACCATGGGCCTCTTTGCTGCATCTCTGATCATTGCTCTCCTTGTTCGGCCTGTAAGTTTAGGTGGACGGCCTTGTCTTGGTAGGTTTACAGTTGTGCCATACTCTTTCCATTTCCAGATAATGGATTGAACAGTGCTCCGTGAGATGTTCAAAGCTTGGGAAATCTTTTTATAGCCTAAGCCTGCTTTAAACTTCTCTACAACCTTATTCCTGACCGGTTTGGTGTGTTCTTTGGACTTCGTGACACTGTTTACTCCCCAATATTCTCTTAACCAACCTGTGAGGCCATCAGGGAGCAGCTGTATTTGTACTGAGATTAGATTACACACAGGTGGACTCTTTTTAGTCATTAGCAGTCATCAGGCAACTTCTGAATGCAATTGTTTGCACTCAGAGAAAAGGGGGCTGAATATTTTTGCACACCGCACTTTTCAGTTTTTTATTTGTAAAAAATGTTTTGAATCATGTATAATTTTCTTTCCACTTCACAATTGTACACCACTTTGTGTTGGTCTTTCACATTAAATTCCAGTGAAATATATTTATGTTTGTGGTTGTAATGTGACAAAATCTGGAAAAGTTCAAGGGGTATGAATACTTTTGCAAGCCACTGTATGTTTGGAGGAGTAAAGGTGAGGCTTTCAGTTCTAAGAATACTGTATCAGCTATCAAGCATGGCTACCAAAACTGACTGATCAAGGTACAACTTGACAAAGGGTCATCTAAGCAAATATTAGTGGGGAAGTATGCATGTATACTTTTGACTAAAATTTATCTTGCATAGCACTATTTAGTTTAGTGTGAGAGCTACCATGGCATGCCCTGGATGGTTTGCATTTTTTGCATGCATTTCATTTGGGAATATGCTAGTGTGGGGTTAAGTGGAGGAGGTTGTGTTTTTAGTTTTTTGATTAAATTTTTTTTTGCTTGTTTGTTGTTCTGTTTGGTGTTTTTGTTCTGAGCTCTGGTTTTGTTGACATTTTACTATGCCTGCTTATCAAAAATATAGTTGTCTTATTTTTTTTTCCTCCCTCAAGCGGGAAAATGCACTTACGTTTGCAAATCGGAATTATGAACATCTTTATTCCCCAATGAAATTCAGTAAGGTCTTACATCATCTTCTGAGTCTAAAAGCTCAAGTAGTTTAAGAAACATAAGTTATCCGATACCTTTAAAATTAGAAATGGGTGGAAAAGACATCTGTATTATTAAGTTGTTTAGAAGTCTGGCAATCCTGATACACAAATGTGATTTCTGTGATTTCAAAAACCAAAATAGGGAGCAAAATAAGTCCAAAACCCAGAGACAGTTCTGGTGGTCATCCAGAATACCAGAGGCGGAGACGAAGCAACTCTGAGGACCAGCCAGGTGGCCAGCAGTGGAGACCTTTTTCAGGCTTGGCTGTGGGCCAATAACAGCAATGAAAACCCTCAGGTGATATGGCTGGAGGCCAACATCAGCGGCGAAGACTTTCTCTGGGCTGTTGATGAAGGAGGCTCTGTGGAACTCGGTGTCAGCAGAAGTGACAACATACCTCAGGTGGCTTGGCTGGAGGTGAGGACATGGTGAGGACACGCCAATGGTTTGGCTGGAGGCCACCATTGATGGTGGTGACGGGACCCCTCTGGAGGCTAAGAAGATGAACAGCTGTGGAGGTGGGGACCCTCAGACTCTGGCAGTGTGGAACCCTCATACTCTGGCTCAGGTTCAGACTCAGGCAGCTCAGGACCTACAGGCTCAGGCGGTGTAGGGACCCTGGCCTTTGGACTCTCTGGCGGTGTGGAACCCACAGTCTTTGGCTCTCATGCAGTCAGAGAGAGACCCTTGGGCTGGCAGTATTCTCTTGGGACACTCAGGATACAGTAAAGACTTGGACAATACAGGACCAATCAAAAATTTTTGAGCTGGCCAGGGCAAGGAAACAGTCTCTGGTTGACAGCCAGTGTCAACAGATGCAGTCAGGGAGACTGGCTCCAACTTAACAGAATTCTCAGGCTGAGGCCGGACAGGATTCTCAGGTTGCTCAAGCTGAGGCTGAGGAGATGCAGACATAGGAAAAGCTGTGCTGTGTGTCCTGCAACAGTTGCCCTCGAGGTCAGATGTTGACTTACCTAGATGGGAATGCTGATGGGGAGTTGGCTTGGGTGATGGATTGCTGAGGGTTTGGAGGAAGCAGGAAAAGACAGGTAAACCGTGGTTACTTCAGCAGCTGGAGGAAGGAGATGGTGAGAAGAGTTTGAAGTGGCTTTAGGGCCTGGAGGACGAATATGACTTGGCCATTTAGCCTGGGAGAAAAAAAGCCTGTATGCCACACCTTCTTTGTGGTTATAGTCTTAATCCTCTCCAACACAATTTCTGTGTGGAGAGCATGACTGTTTCTCTGAGCCTTCTGGAACAAAAACTACAAGTGTTACTCCAAACTGTTCAGTAATCATGGGAGGTCCGGCTCATTTAAAAGATTCCTCTCTTTTGCCTCAGCTTCCTTGGAAGAGCTGGCTCTTGTGGTTTCCAAATGTCTCTTTAGCCTAATTTCATCATTATGAATGGTTTGTGTGGTAAGCAATTGTTTATTCAGTGTTTTCATAAAAGGGTTATTCAACGGTTCAAAAAATACACAATTACTACTGTTTAACATTTTAATTAAAACTGTAAATGAACAACTGAACATAGAATCACAGCAAACTAATCATTTAAATAAAGGCTTCTTGCATTAAAATCTTGCTCCCTGTACATCTGTCACTCTGTGTACCTGGCCTGTACTACTACACTTGGTGTCTTTGGAGCATCTGCCCTCCTTGCTTTTTTCATATAGTGGTATGAGCCTAGTCTGTCTTTGCACGTGGTTGGCCGCAACTGTGCGTCCATCAGAGTAAGTCCCACCTTTGCCTGCATGGATTCTGGAGCTGAGCAGGAGCAGCTGAAAATTCAGCTTTCGCCCGATGGTGGGTCAGCCCTTCTCGTTCACTACAAAGAATCGCCTCTTAGAGCTGGCTTGTTCGCAAGCAACACATCTGTTCAGCTGCCCCTCTAGTGTAAAGCCTATAGATATCAGTTAACATGTTAAATGTTAAAGTTAATAACATTACAATTGGAAGATAAAGATGATTTGTTTGGATGGGCTGCCATGAGAAAGCCTCTTATCTCTATAAAGAATATGACAGCCCAGCTTAGGTTTAAAAAGTTGCATCTGAACAACCTAAAAGAACTGGAACAAGAATTGAAACGATATCCTTCGGACAGAGACGTTTGGCCATAATGCACAGCGCCATGTTTGGAGTATTGCCTCTATTATCTGCCAAGACTGCAATTAATACTAATGAAGGAGAATGTAGCACAAAAACAGAACAATGGTGAAACAGAGAGAGGAAGTGAAGATGGAAGAAGAAAGACACAAAGACTTTCAAAAGTGTGGGAGCATTTCATACAACACACAAAAAAAGTTGAGTGCAGACTGTGCAAAGCAGAGCTCTCTTTCCACAGCAGCACCATATATTTTATGGATCTCATTTGAACTTTTGGCACTTCGAGATCCTACAGAGACTATTTTAGTTACTTATTTGTACATTTTCATGACCGGCCGGAGCACCGGCGCTGACAGTGACGTAACTGCTTTTAAATGCCAGTAAAATTGCAACCGGATAAGGTAGGGCAATAATTCTTTTTGCATTTAAAACCAGAGGATTTACACTTACATATCATGCATTCAACGTGTCCCAGAGCGCTCTATCTTTCCTCTAACGGTTCACAAAAATCGCGCAGCAAGCCCTAACAACAAAATGTACTCCATGCACTTTAATCGTGTGCATAAGCATTTACAGCTATGGCATTTCTGTACGTAGCATAATATGTAGATACAGAACATGGTTTTTCAGTTTCTTTGTGGGTTAGTGAACTCTTTAGCGACCTTATGTAGTTACTATGGATTTCCTTCATACATATTATTAATTAATTAATAAAATTTTTAATTCTTATGTCTCATTATTCAATTCAATTCAATTCAATTCAATTCAATTCAATTTTATTTATATAGCGCAAAATCACAACAAACAGTTGCCTCAAGGCGCTTTGTATTGTGGGTAAAGACCCTAAAATAATACAGAGAAAACCCAACAGTCAAAACGACCCCCTATGAGCAAGCACTTGGCGACAGTGGAAAGGAAATACTCCCTTTTAACAGGAAGAAACCTCCAGCAGAACCAGGCTCAGGGAGGGGCAGTCATCTGCCGCGACCGGTTGGGCTGAGGGGAGAGAAAGACATGCTGTGGAAGAGATGGTAAATGGTAAATGGACTAGCTCTTATATAGCGCTTTTCTACTCAGTCAGAGCACTCAAAGCGCTTACACAACATGTTTACATTTACCCATGCACTCACATTCATACAAGCACTTCCATGTTTATACTAAGCTAAGTGCTTTAATTAACTAGCATTCACACACATTCATACTCCGACAGGATGGTCGGAGAGCAACTTGGGGTTAAGTATCTTGCCCAAGGATACATTGGCATGTAGCCTGGAGTAGCCAGGAATCGAACCGCTGACCTTCCGATCAGTAGGTGACCTGCTCTACCTACTGAGCTACAACCACCCCAGAGATTAATATCAATTAATCTCTGGGGTGGTTAATATCAATTAATGATTAAATGCAGAGTGGAGTACAAACAAAGTAAATAAGGTGAATGAGAAACAGTGCATTATGTGAACCCCCCAGCAGACTAGGCCTATAGCAGCATAACTAAGGGATGGTTCAGGGTCACCTGATCCAGCCCTAACTATAAGCTTTATCATAAAGGAAAGTTTTAAGCCTAATCTTAAAAATAGAGAGGGTGTCTGTCTCCCGAATCCAAGCTGGAAGCTGGTTCCACAGAAGAGGGGCCTGAAAGCTGAAGGCTCTGCCTCCCATTCTACTCTTAAGTATCCTAGGAACCACAAGTAAGCCAGCAGTCTGAGAGCGAAGTGCTCTATTGGGGTGATATGGTACTATGAGGTCTTTGAGATAAGATGGTGCCTGATTATTCAAGACCTTGTATGTGAGGAGAAGAATTTTAAATTCTATTCTAGATTTAACAGGGAGCCAATGAAGAGAAGCCAATATGGGAGAAATCTGCTCTCTCTTTCTAGTCCCTGTCAGTACTCTAGCTGCAGCATTTTGGATCAGCTGAAGGCTTTTCAGAAAGCTTTTAGGACAGCCTGATAATAATGAATTACAATAATCCAGCCTAGAAGTAATAAATGCATGAATGAGCTTTTCAGCATCACTCTGAGAAAGGATGTTTCTAATTTTAGAAATATTGCGCAAATGCAAAAAAGCGGTCCTACATATTTGTTTAATATGTGCATTGAAGGACATATCCTGGTCAAAAATGACTCCAAGATTTCTCACAGTGTTCCTGGAGGCCAAAGTAATGCCATCCAGAGTAAGTATCTGGTTAGACACCATGTTTCTAAGATTTGTGGGGCCGAGAACAAGAATTTCAGTTTTATCTGAATTTAGAAGCAGGAAATTAGAGGTCATCCAGGCCTTAATGTCTTCAAGACATTCCTGCAGTTTAACTAATTGATGTGTGTCATCTGGCTTCATTGATAGGTAAAGCTGAGTATCATCTGCATAACAATGAAAATTGATGCAGTGCTTTCTAATAATACTGCCTAAGGGAAGCATGTATAATGTAAATAAAATTGGTCCTAGCACAGAACCCTGTGGAACTCCATAATTAACCTTAGTGTGTGAAGAAGACTCCCCATTTACATGAACAAATTGGAGTCTATGAGATAAATATGATTCAAACCACTGCAGTGCAGTACCTTTAATACCTATAGCAAGCTCTAATCTCTGTAATAAAATGTTATGGTCAACAGTATCAAAAGCTGCACTGAGGTCCAACAGGACAAGAACAGAGATGAGTCCACTGTCAGAGGCTCTAAGAAGATCATTGGTAACCTTCACTAATGCTGTTTCTGTACTGTGATGAATTCTGAAACCTGACTGAAACTCTTCAAATAAACCGTTCCTCTGCAGATGATCAGTTAGCTGTTTTACAACTACTCTTTCAAGAATCTTTGAGAGAAAAGGAAGGTTGGAGATTGGCCTATAATTAGCTAAGACAGCCGAGTGAAGTGATGGCTTTTTAAGCAGAGGTTTAATTACAGCCACCTTGAAGGTCTGTGGTACATAGCCAACTAATAAAGACTGATTGATCATTTTTAAGATTGAAGCATCAATAATTGGAAAGACTTCTTTGAACAGTCTAGTAGGAATGGGATCTAATAAACATGTTGCTGGTTTGGAGGAAGTAACTATTGAAGTTAACTCTGAAAGATCAACTGGAGCAAAAGAGTCTAAACAAATACCAGCAGTGGTGAAAACAGCCGAACATGAAGAATAATCTTTGAGATGGTTATGAATAATTTTTTCTCGAATGTCTAAAATTTTATTTGTAAAGAAATCCATGAAGTCATTACTAGTTAAAGTGAAAGGAATACTCGGCTCTACAGAGCTCTGACTCTTTGTCAGCCTGGCTACAGTGCTGAAAAGAAACCTGGGGTTGTTCTTATTTTCTTCAATTAATGATGAATAGTAAGATGTCCTAGCTTTACGGAGGGCTTTTTTATAGAGCAACAAACTCTTTTTCCAGGCTAAATGAGCGTCTTCTAATTTAGTGAGACGCCATTCCCTCTCCAGCTTTCGGGTTATCTGCTTTAAGCTGTGCGTTTGTGAATTATACCAAGGAGTCAGGCACTTCTGATTTGAAGCTTTCCTTTTCAGAGGAGCCACAGTATCCAAAGTTATACGCAGTGAGGATGTAAAACTATTGACGAGATAATCGACCTCACTGGGAGCAGAGTTTAGGTAGCTGCTCTGCACTGTGTTGGCACATGGCACTGAAGAGCATAACAATGAAGGAATTAGATCCTTAAACTTAGTTACAGCACTTTCAGAAAGACTTCTACTGTAATTAAACTTATTCCCCACTGCTGTGTAATCCATTAAAGTAAATGTAAATGTTACTAAGAAATGATCAGACAGGAGGGGGCTTTCAGGGAATACTGTTAAGTCTTCAGTTTCTATGCCATATGTTAGGACAAGATCCAGAGTATGATTAAAGTGGTGGGTGGGCTCCTTTACATTTTGAGAGAAGCCAATTGAATCTAACAATAGATTAAATGCAGTGTTGAGGCTGTCATTCTCAGCATCTACATGGATGTTGAAATCACCCACTATAATTATTTTATCTGAACTGAGCACTAAATCAGATAAAAAGTCTGAGAAATCAGACAGAAACTCTGAGTAGGGACCAGGTGGACGATAGATAATAACAAATAAAACAGGTTTTTGATTTTCCCAATTAGGATGGACAAGACAAAGAGTCAGGCTTTCAAAAGAATGAAAACTTTGTCTGGGTCTCTGATTAATTAATAAGCTGGAATTGAAGATTGCAGCTAATCCTCCTCCTCGACCTGTGCTTCGAGCATTCTGACAGTTACTGTGACTCGGGGGTGTTGATTCATTTAAACTAACATATTCACCCTGCTGTAACCAGGTTTCTGTAAGGCAGAATAAATCAATACGTTGATCAATTATTAAATCATTTACTAATAGGGACTTGGAAGAGAGAGACCTAATGTTTAACAATCCACATTTAATTGTTTTATTCTTTGGTGCAGTTGATGAAGCTGTATTATTTATTGTTTTTGAATTTTTATGCTTAAATATCTTTTTGCTAATTTTAGCTTTGGTTTTTGGTGGTCTGGGAGCAGGCACCGACTCTATGGGGATGGGGTTTTGGGGGGATGGCAGGAGGAGAGAAGCTGCAGAGAGGCGTGTAAGACTGCAACTCTGCTTTTATCCATTCCCAGAGCAAATTATTTTAATTTGCTCTGGGAATGGATAAAAGGATGATATTCACAGGTGAGGTAAAGCATGCACTGGAGCCTTGAACAGGAGGTGTGCCCACAGAAAACAGAGATGGAAGGAGTGACTGAAAAAATCACTGAATAATCCACTAGTCAAAAAAATAATTGGCAGATTAGTCAACTACCAAAATAATCTTTAGGTGCAGCCCTAATAGACACTGGAATATAGTCCAAAATGTTGATGCTACTTTGATTTCACAGCTGAACTTGAGCCCTCCTGATGATCTTGTGTTGTTATCATGTGTACTAAATCACAAGCTCCAGTGCCTCAGGTCATTTCCTCCCACACACACACACACACACACACACACACACACACACACACACACACACACACACACACACACACACACACACACACACACACACACACCATATATTGCATTTGCCTATTTCCTGTTCTTGGTCCCCCAAATTGATCCTCAGACCTATTGTTGTGGTTCATTGACCTGTATGACATAGTCAACATATTTAAGTCTTTCAGACATTTGCTACATGTTACAGAAAGGACACATGAATGAACATAAGCTGAATGACTGGTCCAGTATACTGACTAGTTTCAGGTCAGAAATGTTGATGACACACAGTCTGAGTACAGATTACTGAAGACTTCCAAATGCAGTAAAACATTTTCTCCAAATATCCAAAATACATCAAAAACATTAAATACTTACAGATAAAAACACTTTTCTAACTATATGTTTTCTCATTACTGAATAAAAACATTTCCCACAAGTCTCTGAGACATAAAATGTGCTTCTCATCTGCTATGTCATTGTGTAAAGCTCTGGGCAACTATTTAAATGACTAACTCTGTCCGTTGTGTTAAAGAGTGCATGCAAAATCTCAAGTTTTCAGAAAAACATTGGTGTCAAGCAATCGGTCATATATTAGTTACAGCTGGGACCCATCATCCTTGCAAAAGAAATGAAGAAGATCCTCCTAACATGTGGTTGACACAGTGAAAGAATCTACTTTACCCCAGCCCGTCTCCAAAGAAGCTGGAAAAAATTGAAAGGGATTTAAATGAGAGCATAAATTTCTTTATTAACTCAAATATCTATCATCTGAATTATGAAAGCCAGAGATTCAGAGGACACTACTGGCAGAAGCTCTAGCAGTAAATTTTTAACTGTGCAGCTGTAAAAGAAGGTTGAACGAGGATTTAAGGGTTAGGCCTAAGGGGAGAGTAGGTTCAAAGATTCTCAGAAAGAGAAGGACTACTGCAGGGTTCACTTATGGAAGAAAAGCTGCTTTTGTGCAAACACTACCTAATTCATATTCAAGTGATAAAAAAAGCAAGAGCCTGTGTTTGAACTTGATTAATCAGGCCTGCACTGTTACTTTAATACTGTGATGTTAACCACATATTTTTCTTTTTTCCCTTATTTTTTCTCTGGACTTGTAATTTTATTTTTTGCCATCAGTTAAATTCCACCTTCCTGTGCAAGATACATTTAGAGAGTTTTAAAAATGTCTTTTGGAGACCACTGAGTACTGATGAGCTGGAACTCGAGCAGACAACAAGTGAAAAAAACAAATACGCAAAAAAACAGAAAGAAAAATAAATAATTCACAAAGTAAATGGACTCGTTCTTAGATAGCACTTTTCTACTCTAGTTGAACACTCAAAGTAACACATTTGCATTTACCCATTCCCACAAACACCTTTTTCTATATCTAAGTGCTTTCCACCTAACATTCACACATGCACATCACATTCACAACCAAGGACACTTTGGAGAGCAGACAGGAATCAAACCAACAACCTTCCAATTTGTAGATGACCTGCTCTACCTCCTAAGCCACAGGTTTCATACTTTCATTCATAATCAGCAAATAAAGCTTTTTTGAAGATGAGATAAGGTGTGTGTGTGTGTGTGTGTGTGTGTGTGTGTGTGTGTGTGTGTGTGTGTGTGTGTGTGTGTGTGTGTGTGTGTGTGTGTGTTTGCGCACGCACGCAGACAGACGCAACAATGAGCTCATTTATTACAGGGTGAAACTAAAGACACTGGGGCCACACCCTGTGGGGCCTCCTTACATATCAGCAGTTAGGCCTGCATGAAAAATCACCTCTCACAGAAACTGTGGAAATACTGTCTGCAAGTTTGCTGCAACAAAATAGTTCATATTTCAACCAGTGGCTGTTAAAAGCACCAAATAAAACAACAAACTAAACAAACTGAACTAAACAAACTGAAACAATAGTGTTCGAGAAAGAAGCTAGAAAAGGAGTAACTTTCCAGAGTGTTTCCACTCTCTCACTGTGGCTCAGGGGATAAGATAATTTCAGGAGAATTTGAATATTTTTAAACTAAAAGCCTTTTCATTTAATATTTGTTTTCTTTACATATAATTAATTTTTTAATTTAATTCTAATTCTGAGCATTTTGTCCCATGTGGTGTTTTGGTAAACTGTAAATAATGACAGTGAGGAAATAATAAAAATAATAATTATTATCCAAAGTAATAGCAGTAGTAGTAGTAGTATTAATTACTTATTTTTATTTTTATTCTTCTTATTTATATGTGTGTGTATATATGGTTGCAGGTACAAAATACATTTCACTGTGCATTGTACTGTGTATAACTGTGCATGTGACGAATAAACACTATCTTAATCTTAATCTTAATATGAATTATTATTAATACTAGTTGTAGCAGTATTAGTATTAATATTAGCATTCAGTTTAAAGACATGTTTAAATTTTCTAAGATGCCCAGACCTTTATAATTCGTACACATGGTCAAAGGGAGTACTAAGTCTGTTTGTAGAATATAAACAATTTCAGTAATAAAAAAAAAGAATCTTTGATTTGTGCATGAAACATTGATACATGTGATTTAAGCACAAATTTGTGCGTGCACACCATTTGTGAATGAAGACCATTGTTCCGAATGGAGATACATTCCATTTAGGCAACGATGCCACCTGGGGAGAGCATGAATGAGGCAGGACACATGCTGTGAGTTAATCAGACTATTACCTGCACTATTTTTAAACTGTGCTTTTAAAATGTGCTTTCAAAAACTATAAGCATATAGTCATGATCTGCCCCAGCTGATTTTTGTCCAATGGTAACCTAAATTATCAGCGGTCCTTCATTCACAATTCTGTAATGTAAATAATTGCAGGGGCTCAGGAACAGTTGTAAAAACCATGTTCAGTGAAAACATTACATCGTTGTATCCATATATGCATATTACAACTCTACAGCACAAAGAAAAAAACTGAGAAACATTGTTGCCCTCTCTGAGTCTGAGTTTATTATCTCACCCACCAATCGACTGAGGGTTACGTTTTCACCCCTGTTTGATATATATTTATATATATATATATATACACACACACACACACACACACACGCCAAACTGTATTCCTAATAATTACAGTAGCCACAAAAAAAGAGTCTAATCTAGCATCAGTGTTTTGCCCCTGCAGTAGGTCTAGCCATTGGTGTGGTACTGTGTAGCAGGCACTCAGACAAAAACAGCCTGATTTCCTCTTGTGAGTTCAGAGTGTTTTCACAGAAACCCAGTCCAACTGACAAAGTCATTATTGTGAACAGATGGCAACAGCTGGAAAACTTACCACTTGAGCAATTGGAGCCCCCCCAGCCTGGCTCACACTGGCAGGTGTTGGGTGCCATACAGCGGCCATGAATACAGCTATCTGTACAATGAGCTAGACATGGAGGAGACAGGAAGACAGGCCAGGGATCAGCACAGTCCCACAAAACATCAGAACACATGTGCACTGGAATGAGTCATGTTGCAGTAATAACATAAGGGTTCATGTCTGTTTTCCCTTTGACAGAGCTGTAGAATTATGAATCTGATTTGTGAAATGGAAACTGGGACTTGCTCTTCTGTTTTGACTGAACAGAAGAGAGGGGCTTACAACTCTGAAGAATTGACTTGACTTAATACTTGAAAGAGTTGTTTTGTGGTCAAAAACAGAACTGGACCTTTGGAAACTGGAAATTATTTACTTCTTCAGTAAAGTGTTTCTTGTTGTTTTGTTTTCTTTTGTTTTGTTTTTACAAGCAATTTGGTTTAATGAGTTTTTCACTAGATACTTCCTCATTCAACCAAATATATTTCTTTACAAGAAGCTCAAAACTACACCTGAGTTTAAAGACTGTTACACCATGTTTGTAAAGCGGGCTGTCTGATCTACACCACTGATGGTGCCCCAAACCTTTCCAGCATCAAATGGGGATTGTTCAGCTGTGCAGACAGCTTCCTCATGTGGCTCTCTGAAAGGTCTGTTCATGGTTTTTCACCTGCTTTTCACTGCATTACAGATTTAATATAGTGCATTAATGCCGTGTATTCTGCCTTAATATGACAATACACTCTTTGAGTCACTGAAGGAAATCCACCAAACTAATTGATGATAATTCCCTATGACATCATCACTACACATTATTTTGACTGATTTGAAAGTAATTAGATCCACTAGTATCATCTAAATATTAGGGCAGGAATTGAGGCAACTTTAAGTTCAAATGCTGATGACTGTAACAATTTCTTCTGAAATAACACCAACATTAATACTGATAAGGAGAAGCTTACTCTGTGTTCAGCAGACATTATACATTATGTTGCAAAATGGAACTGTCACAAAATCGCACTTCGTCATTGAGTAATTCACTAGAAACAAACAGTTTCATATTGATTTCACACGAACAAAAAGTGATTAAAAAAAAAAATTAATGTAATTTGATTCAGTTTCCAGTGTGACTCCCAACAGGAAATGCCATGTTGCCTAAAGTGTCTGACAAATCCTGACTAAATGATTCTCAGAGCAGCATGTGATGCTTAGGCTGCTTATAAAGCAGAGCCTTTTCACAACAGATCAAATTCCCCTCTGAACTCCTGGGGCACATTAACTGTTTTCTCCCTTCCACCACAGCATAAAGATATTATGACTTTTCATCACCAACTCTTTCCACCTTGAGAACAGCAGGCTTGTCATGAAGCTTTCTTTTACTGCTGCTACAGTTGTTGTTTTGCCAGGGTGACACCTGTTACTGCCTGATGGCTACCGAAAGGGAGGGATGTGGGGTGCATAGCAGCCTCATTGGCAAGGTCAGTGTAATGACAAGATATTTAAAGAGAAAGATTTATCAATTTAATGGAATTGAAAAATAGCTGTAAGATTGGACAAAGCGTGCATGCACGTGTTTGCGTGTGCTAGATACTTACGAGCACAGATCTCTCCATTCTCATAGAAGCCTGGGCAGCACTGAGACTTTCTCCGGTACATGGTCTTCTCTCCACTACGATATGCTATTTTATAGCTTACTCTGCACATATAGAAGTAGACACTGAGTAACAGAAATGTTTCTAAGTTTAATTGAACTGTTAAAAGGTGGAAACTGGATTGTCTGCATGACAGACAAAAAATGTTAGTCTTTGTTAACTCTGTTTAACTCTCTCCCAAAGAGACTAAAACATCTGTGAGATCTAGTTTATTTAGTGTTACAAGTAGCTCATCTTCCTGTCTGACTTGGGCTTGCATATTAAAATCAGTGAGACAAAAAAGACACTATATGCAGTGGTTTACAAAAGTCTTGAGTCACCCTTCATTTCTTCATATGCTGCTTCCAAAGAGCCAGACTTTCTTGTACCTTTTAAAAGTGGTATTGATCAACAGCTGTCCAGGCTTTCTGAAGGTCTTTCAAAGTTTTCTTGGGGTATTGGCAACATTCAAAATTATTTTCAGTCCAGTTCTTGTACTTGACTATTTTCAGAGAAGTGCTTTTTTGTTTGTCTGTTTGTGTTGCTTAAGTCAATCAATCAAGCTCAAAAAGGCACCTAACTGAAAAGAAGAGGCAGTGTTGTATCTACTCAGACAACTTAGAAAGAACCAATCTGAATCTTCAGGCACTTTAGGACCACAGTGTTCACCCAGTTTTTTCTGACTGAATTAGGTGAGACAACAATTAATCCTGTGTTCTTTTTGAGGATACATAACGAATGAGCATAGAAATTCAAGTTAAGCTAACACAAGTTAATTGAATCAACAAATCTTTTCATGTTCTTAAAATCTTGAAATATACAGTACCAGTCACTTTTGATGGGTACTGTACTTTCAAAGGGTAGAGTTTTATTTTTTCAGCAATTTTCATTTGCAGTTTGGTCATGTTTACGTAATATAATTTCTTGGTTGGATTTAGATGCAATTGAAGAAAATTTTGTGTTACTAATAGACTCTTTTACAAATGTGGACCATGTGTTACCAAGTGTCTTTTCCCTCCTTTCTCTCTTTTTTAACCAGAATGTGGATATTCACATCTTGGGACTGATTTTTGGTCTTCTGTAAAACCTCAGTAAAAAATATGGACTACGCAAATGAATGGAGAGATACTCTTCAGTCTTCTGTCTTATGTTGGTATTCAAAAATGTTTACCACCATTAATTTATGAAATTGTGTCTGTTGTTCAAGTGTTCTTTTTATAAAACTTTTAAATTGAATTGATGTAATGCTATTTTAGGCCAACTTGCTGTCAAAGAACAATGGTTAATGAACTTGTTCTTATATAGCGCTTTTCTACTCTTCATGCACATTCAAAGTGCTTTATACAGCATGTTTCCTTCACACACATTAACACAAGAACTTTCTACATCTAAGTGCTTTCTATCTAACATTCACATACACAATCACACTCCAATAAATACATCAGGAGCAACTTGAAGTTCAGTATCTTCCCCAAGGATACTTTGGCATGCAGATTGGAGTAGCCAGAGATTTGAACCACCAACCTTACAATTAATAGATGACTTGCTCTACCTACTCAGCCACAGCCACTACTCAAACAATGACTGGGGCCTACAACTGCAATTAATTATGGTAGCTTCATATTTTCATTAGTATAACAGCTGGGCCAACTTGACCTCAAAGAGAAATATTATTTTGACCCATTCATCAAACCATCCATCCATTTTCTACCCCTTATCTAGGAGCAGGTCACAGTGGCGGCAGCCTACGCAGAGAAGCCCAGACCTCCTTCTCCCCAGCCACATCCTTCAGCTCATCCGGGGGAGATATAATCTCAAGAGATATAATCTCTCCGGCGTGTCCTGGGTCTGCCCCAGGGCCTCCTCCTGGTAGGATAAGCCCGGAACATCTCATCCAAGAGACGCCCAGGAGGCATCCAAGTCAGATGCCCGAACCACCTCAACTGGCTCATTTCAATGTGGAGGAGCAGTGGCTCTATTTTGAGCCCCTCCCAAATGGCTGCACTCCTCACCCTATCTCTAAGGGAGAAGCCAGCCACCCTTTGGAGGAAGCTCATTTCTGCTTCTTGTATTCAAGATCTCACTCTTTCTGTCACTACCCAAAGCTCGTGACAACAGGTCAGGGTAGGAATGTAGATTGACCGGTAAATCACCAGCTTCGCTTTCACGCTCAGCTCCCTCTTTACCAACACAGACCGGTGCAGCTTCCCCATCACTGCAGATGCAGCCCCAATCCATCTGTCAATCTCCAGCTCCCTTCTCAGATCACTCATGAACAAGACCCCGAGATACTTAAGCTCCTCCACCAGAGACAGGACCTCATCCCTGAGTGTTACGGCTGTGTGCCGTGTTGTGTTGGTGTGCATGGGATCGCAGTGTCTCTCTCTCTCTCTCTCTCTCTCTCTCTCTCTCCCCAGACCGGGTCAAACTCAAGGTGTGTCAACTTCCGATTAAGGACACCTGGTATAAAGAGGTGGATGCGAGACGCATAAAAGAGCTAGGGAAAAGTGTGGAGAGTGCCAGTGCTCGTGTGAGGATTGTGTTACTCCCGGGGTGGAGGTTGCCTTATCTGTTGGCTGACAACAGACGTGTTCTGGGGATCCAGAGAAGTGGGTTTTCTTTAAGGGAGGGGTTGTGTTCTTTTAGCACTCTTCCTGCTTTTAGCCTCTTAATGGGACAGGTAGCGTCTCCAGTTTGGAGAGTGTTGGGCTATTTTAGCTGTGTTGTGTTTTCCTCTCTCTGATTGTATGTTGCTCCCTTGTCCCTAGGCCCACGGGACATAACACTGAGCTAGAATGGAGGCCCCACCCTTTTTCAGCTGAGGACCTCAGACTTAGAGATGCTAATTCTTATGCCAGCTGCTTCACAATCGATTATGAACTGTTCCAGTGCAAGCTGGGGCCAAGAGGCCACCACCTGATGAAGCCAACAGGACCACATCATCCACAAAAAGCAGAGATAAGATTCTGAGGCCACCGTGGCGGAAGACTTCTGCCACTTGGCTACACATAGAAATTCTGTCCATAAAAATTATTAACAGAATCGGTGACAAGGGCAGCCTTGGCGAAGTCCAACACCCACAGTAAACGAGTCCGACTTATCACCGCCAATACGGACCAAACTCTCACTGCGGTTGTACAGGGACTGAATGGCCTGCAACAATGGGCCAGACACCCCATACTCCCTCAACACCCCCCACAGGATACCCAGGCAGATGCGGTCAAATGCCTTCTCCAAGTCCACAAAACACATGTAGACTGGATGGGCAAACTCCCATGCACACTCAAAAATCGCCTTGCAGTCGGAGGGTTGGCGGTTTGCGCAAAATGCTGTGCTACATTTTGTCCTTGGGCAAGACGCTTAAACCACATTGCCTAACGGTAGCGCATTGCCTAATGGTAGCACAGGTCTCTGGCTGCATGACCGCAGATGCTCATCTCTAGATGAGTGATCTGGAACAATCATTTCATTGTGTGCCTTGGGCGCAGAATGACAATGAGTTGAATCTAACATAAAGTGTGGATCTGGGTAAGGTACAGAGTGTGAAGTGCAAAGTCCAGTGAGAAACAAAGTGTCAAGTCTATGCTCTGGCTTATAGGAAAGCTTTTACAGCTCTGTGGAAGAAGCTGTGGTTGAGTCTTTCTGCCCGTGCTCTAATGACCCTGAGCCTGCCGGAGGGGAGGGTGCCAAAGAGACATTGTCCAGGGTTTGTGTAATCCGACCTAATTTTTTTCTGCTCTTTTTCTTAGTCGGGCAGAGTGGATTTGGTCCAGTGGTGGGAGAGGGGCAGCATCTTCGATGCAGTCTTAGGTGCCGTTTACACGACACTGTTTTCATTTTGAAACAGCGTCGTTTTGATGCGTTTCGGCCTTGCGTTTACATGACAACGGTGTTGTTTTGATGCATTTCACCCTTCCGTTTACACGACAAGGGAGTGAAAACGATGTGTTTCGGAAACGGGGTCCAGAGTGGAGCGTGTCAGAAACGCACCGGCTTGTGTTCTCGTGTAAACAATTGAAACCGGGGTGATTTGAAAACGGGTGACTCGCACATGCGCACTATGGTTGCAACGGCCAATTGATAAACAGTACTCGCGGATTCACGAGTGCTTCTTATGCTTTTCTTGTGTTTTTACCATTTTGTAACCTCTCACATTGGCCGTTTTGTAAGTAATGAACAACTTGCCGCACTACCTGCTGTGTCACTCCACGCATGCGCGTCTTGCGTAAACAAACTTTGCAAAGAGAAAACCAACGCCAAGTTGTGGCCTGGCATGGGAACTACATCGTTTTCATCCTTTCACGTGTCATCGCGTAAACACAGATCATTTCTGAAACACTATCGTGTAAACGGAAGGCTGAAACGCATCTAAACGACACCGTTTCCAGTGGAAAGGCTGTGCGAAAGTCTTTTTCCATGTCCTCACCGAACTCCATTATTTTGACCCAACAACTGTGATAAGTTTTGGAAGGTCTTGCTATGTGCTTAACTCAGGGTAAATATACTCAGAGTTGGCTGATCAGCCTTTCTGGAATCAAATACTCAGAATTTCCATCTCAGAGTTAATCAACTCAGAGTTTGTGGTTAGACTTGCTGAACCTTCTTTCTGGAATGGGGCCCAGAGTTTAGTTTTTGTTGTTGAAAATGTTTAATTTTAGTTCAATTTATATTAATTTTAGTGTTAGTTTTAGACTTTTTAAATATCATAATATGCATAATATGTCAGCTGGGATAGGCTGCGACCCTGAACAGGATAAGCGGAAGTGAATGGATAGATGGATAATATGCAGAATATTTTCAGGGACAAAATTTAGGAAAATGAAAATGCATATATTACAAACAAACTTCATGAGTATGGTTGCTCTTCTAACTGATTTGTTGAGTCCAACCAACCCTTTTGTGTGGACCTTGGACTGTCAGGACTCATTTGATTCAGCCAAAGCTCTTCTGTGCAGTGCCCCAGTGCTGGCTGCCCCTCATATTGCTCGTGTTTTCAATTTAGAGGATGATGCCAGTGCTCATGAAGCAGGTGCTGTGCTTCTGCAGGAGGATGACTGGAGTGTTGATCACCCAGTGTGCTACTTTTCAAAAAAGAAATTACATACAATCGAGAAAGAAACCTTAGTGTTACTTTTGGCACTGCAACACTTTGAGGTGTATTTTGGGTCCAGCTCCAACCCAATTGCAGTTTACACTGACCACGATCGTCTGGTGTTCTAGTCCAATGATAATCAGCATCTTTTCGCTGGTCATTGTTGCTACAAGATTTCAACATTGCAGTTCATGTTCTCCTTGTGTTTGCATGGGGTACTCTGGTTTCCTCCCACAGTCCAAAAAACATGCAGTTAGTGGGGTTAGGTAAATTGGTGATTCTAAATTGCCCATAGGTGTGAATGTGATCATGAATGGTTGTCTGTTTCTCTGTGTAGGCCCTGCAACAGGCAACCTGTACAGGGTGGACCCTGTACAGGTTGCCTGTACCTTGCCTTTCGCCCTATGAGAGATGGGATAGGCTCCAGGCTGCCCTCCCCCTGCCTACTTCCTGTTTTTCCTGTTTTTATATATATATATATATATATATATAATGTGAAAGACCAACACAAAGTGGTGTACAATTGTGAAGTAGAAAGAAAATTATACATGATTCAAAAAATTTTTTACAAAAAAAAAAAACTGAAAAGTGCGGTGTGCAAAAATATTCAGCCCCCTTTTCTCTGAGTGCAAACAATTGCATTCAGAAGTTGCCTGATGACTGCTAATGACTAAAAAGAGTCCACCTGTGTGTAATCTAATCTCAGTACAAATACAGCTGCTCTGTGATGCTTCAGAGGTTGGTTAAGAGAATATTGGGGAGTAAACAGTGTCATGAAGTCCAAAGAACACAGCAGACAGGTCAGGAATAAGGTTGTAGAGAAGTTTAAAGCAGGCTTAGGCTATAAAAAGATTTCCCAAGCTTTGAACATCTCACGGAGCACTGTTCAATCCATTATCCAGAAATGGAAAGAGTATGGCACAACTGTAAACCTACCAAGACAAGGCCGTCCACTTAAACTTACAGGCTGAACAAGGAGAGCACTGATCAGAGATGCAGCCAAGAGGCCCATGGTGACTCTGGACCAAATGCAGAGATCCACAGCTCAGGTGGAGGAATCTGTCCACAGGACAACTATTAGTCATGCACTGCACAAATGTGGTCTTTATGGAAGAGTGGCAAGAAGAAAGCCATTGTTAAAAGAAAACCATAAAGTCCCATTTGCAGTTTGCCAGAAGCCATGTTGGGGACACAGCAAACATGTGGAACAAGGTGCTTTGGTCAGATGAGACCAAAATTGAACTTTTTGGCCAAAATGCAAAACGCTATGTGTGGCGGAGAATTAACACTGCACATCACTCTGAACACACCATCCCGACTGTCAAATATGGTGGTGGCAGCATCATGCTCTGGGGCTGCTTCTCTTCAGCAGGGACAGGGAAGTTGGTCAGAGTTGATGGGAAGATGGATGGAGCCAAATACAGGAAGAAAACCTGCTGGAGTCTGCAAAAGACTTGAGACTGGGGCGGAGGTTCACCTTCCAGCAGGACAACGGGTCAAGTCTTTCACATTAAATTCCAGTGAAATATATTTATGTTTGTGGTTGTAATGTGGCAAAATATGGAAAAGTTCAAGGGGTATGAATACTTTTGCAAGCCACTGTATATATATTCACCTGGTAGCCATAGGGGTGGGAAGCCTTTTTCTTTTAATACTTTTTGCTCCTGTTCTGAGCTAGACAGGAAGGTAAGAGGCCTGTATTTTTCTTTTGGATTTTTCATGGTGGTAGGCAAATTAGTTGCATTTTCCTTTTTAGAATATTTTGTTTGTTGTTTTGGCTCTGCCCACCTTGAAGTGTTCTACCTCTGAAAGTTTAATAAACCATTCTGTTTGGGTCTGTGAATTTCGCTGTGGCACTGGTTGTTACCTGGCCCACCAATAGGTGAAGGGAGGCTATGTTTTCACCCCTGTTTATTTTTTTTTTTGTCTGTGTGTCTGTCAGCAATGTAACTCAAAAAATTCAAACCAGAATTGATCAAATTTTCTGGAAATGTTCCTTAGGGCCCCCAAAACACGTGGTTCAATTTACAAGGCGAAAGATCAAGGCCACCAAAAAAAAAAAAAAAAATCCCCATCTCATCATTGGCAATATGTTAAAATTCATGCCTTAGTGAAATTTCTATCCATCATAATGAAATCTGATTCAGTAATTTATGATGCACAGTGTCAGTGTGTCCAAACTTTTGACTGGTACTGTATGACAACATTGAGTGGTATCTCTTGCATGCTGGAGTGTCATATTGGCACATAGAATATGGTAAAAATGGGAGGTATGTGCTCTACTGAGTCCCCTCATAGTTAGTTTTCTTTTTCCCAGTCTTTTTTTTTTTATTTTAGTGGACTAAATGTTTTTCACACTAAGTTTTAATTTTTAGTTTTAGTTACCTGTAACAACTTTGATAAACACACGTAAGTAAACAATGCAGTTTTATAAATTGCTGTCTACTTGGAAATGTGTGCATAGGAATAAACCTCCTATTCTGGCCTGTAAACCCACCAAATATGATAAATGAAAACACCCCATGAATTTTTATGAATACAACTGAGGCTGCTGATCAATGGTTTTTCCAGTCACATTGCAGTCCAATGGCAGTGACAATACAGTCATACTCCAGCATGACTGTCAGTGCAGCATTTGTATGTCTAAAGCAGTTGGACTGACCAATAAATCTGCCAAATAATCATGACACAAAACACTTTGTGTCTTCGGGTTTTCAGAGTCGCTGTTTAAGCTCGCTCATTTTCTAATTGGTGCTTTCTTGGTAACACTCCTCTTCTGGTTTGGTTGACAACTCAGGTATTCAGGTGTATGCACTGGTAGAAATGTCCATAGCTGTCATTGCTGAAAGGATGTGCATTTTCTGTAGCAGCATTCATATGTGGCCTTTCTCCACCTAACTGGATTTTGTGTAGCCTTTTTTCACTCCAAATGGCTTTTGAAGAATGAAGTATCAGCATCAGTTTTCCTAGGTTTAACACATTATATGAAGTGAAATTAAAGTTATGGTGTCATAATTTTTTACATCCTAGTGTCAGTTTTTCACTTTACCATCTGTGTCATTAGTGTCACCAGTTTCCCATCTCCAAAACCTCCATAAGAAGGGGTCAGATCTTCTGTGCAAATGTAGTGGCTATGGCTCAGGTGGTAGAGCAGGTCATCTCTTCTATCTGGCCTCCCTCTCAAATCCTTCCATACGCTTCAAATGGTTCAAACTTCAGCTGCACGCATTATCACCAAAACCTCCTCATTTCACCACATCACCCCTGTCCTACAGCAACTGCACTGGCTCCCAGTTCAGTTCCGAATTCAATTCAAAATTCTTCTAAATACATTCAAAGCCATCCACAACCTGGCCCCTCCCTATCTATTTGATCTTCTTCTCATCGCCTCCTCCTCCCGCTTCCTTTGTTCTTCTTTTATCATCTGTCTTTCTGTACCGTTTGCCCACCTCAGCACTATGGGGAACAGAGCTTTTTCTTGCTCCGCTCTGAAACTGTGGAATTCTCTCTCACCTGACATCTGTAATATTGACTCTCTCCCTGTCTTCAAAGCACAACTCAAAACTCACCTGTTTAAGATTGTTATTATTATTATTATTATTATTATTATTACTATCTGTCAATCTGATAGTTGGTTGATCAATCTCTAGCTCCTCCTGTCCACATTTGGGCAAGATACAAAACCCCAAGTTGCTTCCAGTGCATCCATTGGGGTGTGAATGTTAGTAACAGTGCTGTATGAGTGTGTGTGATTGGGACAGACTTGAAAATGGACTGGTTCTTATACAGTATAGCGCTTATCTACTCGAGCACACAAAGCACTTTATATACATGCTTCATTCACCCATTCATACAAGCACTTTCTTCTATCTAACATTCATACACAACCACACTCCAATTAACACATCAGCGAGCAGCTCAGGGTTCAGTGTCTTGCCCAAGGATACTTTGACACACAAACCTGAGGAGCCGGGGATTGAACCACCAATTTTGTGATTAGTAGTATCTGTCCTGAGCTACAGCCAGTAGTAGAAAGTTCTTTGAGTGCTCAAACTGAGTAGAAAGGCACTACATAAGTTCCAGTTCATTTACTATGTCATAGTAAATGAGACATAATGAGGTAAATATACAGGCACAAAACATGAAAAAAACAGCGGTATTGCCCTTTAAATAAACCCACTATTATCACACATTTGCATGTGCATCAGGCCTCAGTGAATTGATTCTCACCTGTGTTTGGTGCACTTGAACCAGTTGAGGATGTCGGTGCAGCTGGTGTAATAAATCTGATCAAAAGGATGGGCATATGACTCCTGCACTGTCACAGAGTAGCTGAAACCAAAGAAAGAGAAACGGGACAGATATCAGACATGGAAGCAGAATCTGTGTGTTTTTGTTTGAGTGTGTGCATGCATGCGTGTCCATTTGTGCACACACTTTGGGATGCAGCAGTTTCATGCACAAGATCCATACACTTGCTTCACCTCCACTAATAAATCAGAGCAGAACTAAAGCTGCTTGTCTGTTAATGGCAGTATTGGTCATTTAAACCTGCCTCAGCCTTCTGCACTGCGTGTGGTCCAGTATTTCTCTGAGTACTCTAAAAAGAATGTGATTGTGTCTTACAGGCAATTCAAAAAGATTTGTGTTTGGGGTGAAGGGTGGGGGTTAGAACGGCCGATGATATAATATGACTGCATCATGAATCTTTATTACCACAGGATCTGTGTTCAGTGACTATATTTACTGCAAAAAAAATGTTTTGGGTGTATTTTATTGGACTGGATGATTTAAATCTGAAGAAACAAGACATAGTGGCAATTTAACAATTTATTCATTTAACAAACAGGGACCTCAGCAGCATGTGGAGAAACCACTCACAGCCACAGGAGCCTGGCACCTCCTCATCATGCTGGTCACCAGCTTGGTCACACATCCCATTCTTCAACCAGCAATCATCCAAGCCAATAAATGATACCAAACTGGAGTCAACAGCACAACAAGCTGTGTGGCATTGGCAAGATTTTTAATGGGCACAACCCACATACTCAACTCTGCTGCTCAACCCATAAATGCCTTTTCTTTACAAATGTGGCTCCATGTAAAGGAAACAAACAGGCTTTCCAACAGTATATGATTTACTGCCAAGAAGCATTGTTACAAGAAAAATAATCGACCAAAAACAAATTTTCTGTGCAAAGTTTACTCTGGACCACCCTCTGCTACACCTACAGGTGTCATAAAACTTTCTATAACAGCTTTTTCAGCTTCACTGCCACTGGGACACAGTTGCCATTTAGTTGTAAGAGTTTACACATTAAGCTTCTTATTTTATACCTTTACTTAGATTTTACCAAGCTCTTTACTTTTTTCTCTTTAATTGAGCTCCTTTTGTGTACTTCTGTTTTTAAATTTTTTTGGATGTATTTATTTTATTGAGCTGTTTTGTAACAGAGGTTTTGACAGCTTTTGGGATGAATAAAGTATTAATGGATTTTTGGAAATAACTATTATTTGGTGCTAATTCAGGGTCTGCACAAATGACTAAATGACTGATACTGTTGTTTGGATTGGAGGACTTGCTGGTGTAGTGTGTTACTTATACCAGAGTTGCCAGGAAAGGCATGGTAAATTTATTTACTTTAAGCCACAAAAAATATTTTTAAAAACTTTGTGGCACAGAAACATTTTATAAATTCTCCTTATCATCAACTTGATAAACTATGTATGTCTTCTCTTTTCATGCTCCTCTCTCTTTTTTTGGAATATTTCTCTGCTACCAGTCTTTAAGACAATAACAACACAGAGGAAGTCTGAGTGTGTGTGCAGCTGTTTCCTCAGATTAGTCAGTGAAATGCAATCTAACTGCGAAATCCTCCAGCTAGCCTCCACCTTTCTTCTATTTACATCTTAATCCAAAAAAGTTTCACACATGTCCTGAAATTGTTGGTCAGTTTCACTCACTGCTGATATACTGCCAATATATTAGTCCATGTTTTTTTAATGATAAAACAAATATACTTCACACTTCAGGAAGTGATGCACGCCATGAACTGAAAGTTGTTTTTACTCAGAACCTATATTTGTCTGTGCTCAGGAAAGCAACAAGGCAAACAGCTGCCAAGTAGCATTCGTGTTACAGAGTAACAGACTAGCTCCAATGTAGCACTTTGCTGCTCTTTCTGCACACCTGAGGTCAGTGGCATTCTTACTGCATAGGGGGCAAGCACTGCTTAGTTAAATTTAAAAATAGATATCAATTAAAACATACCAAAGTGAAAGGGATCTTCCTTTAATCTCAAACAGTATTCTGCCATAAAGTGTTTCACCTGTTTTCATCACTCCTTTACATCACTGACATTTTGTGGCCATAATTAGCTATTGTCGCTCAAAGCACACTTGCCTTGGATCCCATTGGAAATTGTAGCATTTTTCCATTTCACGAGTGTGTCCCTCTCCCGTTAAAAAAGGCTAAGCTGAGTGGCCAGCAGCTTTTTCCGGTTGTTTGCACATGCTCACTGTGAATAAACTTCGCCTTTGATGAGAGACTGATAAGAGATTAGCGTGTTAGACAAGCTGCCACTGGCTCTGCTGTCATTGCTCTGACATTTCCAAGTTACAAGTTGTGCTTTGTACAGAAACAGAGGTACCATTAGCAAAGAGACAAGCTTCTGTGATTTATCATCACAACAAATAAGTTTGCTATTACTTATGATCTAGTCCAAAGTTTGATGTAAAGACAATGGAGTAACTATGAAAACAATTTTAACAAGTCTTTTAGCACATTAGCGAGGAAAGCCTTGATGATGGAGATGAGATATCAAATCTGGTTTAATAAACCAGGCAAGTTGAGCAGGAGCAGGCTCAGCCAGCATTTTTAGATTGGCATCTCTGAGAAATCACTAATTTTATGCAGCTGTTTTTGCCAACACACCACCTTAATTTTTCAAGCCCCTTGTAGAGATTGACAGTTAACCAAGTCCTACAGTGTTCAAGCCTTTAAATTCATTAGTTCAGCCGAGATATTTTGTTATCAATATATTTTAATATACATTTTCTAAATCTATATGTCGGTTAGTTTTCCCAAACTCATTAGCAGCTGTTTTTTCCGACATAAGTGGTCCTCCCAGGACAGCCACTACAAACATATGATTTTATAAAATACAACATCTTCAACAATAATGTTAATCCATATAACACTGATAGGGAACATTTTTCTGCACAATAGTTATTTTAATTCTGATACTCTACTACTGTAGTGAAGTGTTTTTTTATAGTGCTTTAACACTTTTTTTTTTTGCTGTGTTATTGTTATTGTAGTTACACTCACTGCTTGCTATTCTGTGAAAGTCACCACATGCCACTGCCTGAAATGTAGCATTTATCAACTCTAGCAGTATATCTACTAAGCTCCTTAATTCTTTAGATTGTTCTGTGAATTTGGTAGTGATGCAACAGCCCACATTTTTGAAAGTGGAAGTTCTTTAACTTTCTGTATTAAAACCAAGATTAAAAATGACAGGTCTTTATGTCTTTACAACATGCCTTCATTGTAACCACTTGATGTTATCAGGCTTCCCAGATACATAGAAATGGGTGTCATTTGCATAACAATGAAAATATAAACTGTTTCTAATAATACTACCTAAGGGAAGGATGTGAAACATGAAATATGTCGGTTCTAGCATAGAACCACGTCATCGAAACAAGGCTGAACAAAAACAAAAAGCATTTTTCTGTCAACCTCCAAAATAATGCAGAGTACTATTAAGGACACAGGTGGAAAATATGGGTGCTGTACTCTGACCCACAGCTCAGACTGTGCCTGTGAAGGCCATGTAAGGAAATCTTCTCTTGCTAATGTCAATAGTAAAAAAAAAAAAAAAAAAAATTAAAAAGTAAAAGAAAAAAGGTTGCAAGCTTAGTGTCAAATGCTCAGTCTGAGGCCTGAGCTTTTGGCTCACTGGGACTACTTGTATATATGCTGACCTCATTAATTGGTCCTGTTTAATATAAGTATTCACCACTGTAACAGTACACATAAGACACAAAATAAGGAAAAGCGGAACAGATTCACTTCAGTCACCTAAGTCTCATCAGTAAACAGAAAATGGATCTTTAGCAGTCGCTGTGACGTTGGTACTAAAATGTGGAAAATAACTGATGTTCAGTTTAGCAGGAAAAGTCCTGAACACATGGCATAAAACAGCTTATGTATGTATGTATGTATATATTTATTAAATTTATCATAAAGGAAAGAGAAGTTAGATACCTCAAGTCCATGTTTCCTTTATATTGTTAACTTGTGACTGACAGTTCAGTGAGTGCAGTAAGTCTATTATTTATTTTAATGAGACTGTTTTTGTTGATGAAGGTGGTCCTGTAATAGCGACCTAAAAATGATTAAATTTCAGTGTCCAGCTAAACTGATTTATGTCACATGCCAGCTTTGAAGTCACAATATCCTCCAGCAAAGCCTGGAACAGATTTTTTTTTTTTTTTTTTTGCAAGAAGGGCCCTGTTTTGTTCTGCTAGAGTTCCTTTGCAATGGTGTCTCTGCTGCATCAACCATGTGGCTCCTTGCAAATTAATAAAAGACTGCCATTTTCATGCGAAGGTATTGACTATTTGGAACATAACATAAGAATGTTATTAGGTTGATAATACACATTAATCTTCACTGTTGTGTTAGTATGTAATGTTAACATGATCTGTGGGAAGGTGGGTAAAGGATACCTGAGACCAAAGACCTTTAAATGCAGTATTGTGACTGACCTCTCCCAGTGGCTGCAGACATTGGGATCCTCCAGGTTGAGGGACAAAGTGATGCAGGGCAAGTAACAGAAGGCCACAGCCAACAAGACTTTCCTTTGGAATGATAGTGATGTAGCCATCTCTGTGAGAGCAGCACCTTAAGACAAGGAAGGAGGAGGAAACACCATTTATACCATCATTTCAGATGATTAAAGGTCATCCTTTTAGACCCTGATGGCTGTAAGCTACATATAATACCTTAGGGTATTTAATGACACACTTATTTTTGTGCTTATGTCATTCTGAAATCTTCTCCAAATTCAATACCATTGTAAATTCTGAATACATTTGACAGGTGTAAAAATTTATAGAAAAAAACATTTTTAAAGTTTGCATTCATCGCTTTCAAAATTTTAAAGTTTTAAACATAAAATAATCTGACGTGCTGTCAAGGTTCCCTGGAGTAACTCACCCTTTCCCTCTCTCACTCCTCTTTCTCTGTTTGTGTGTGTTTGTATGTGGATGCGTGTACACAGACTCTGCCGTTCATCCAGAGGCGAGATCAGAGAATCATTGCATCGCTAGTGGTAACACAAAGCTGAGCTCCTCTGAACCCAATTATTTGGATAATTGCGTTCTCGGCAACTTACCTGTTTCTGATCCGGAGACTGGACGCGTACTCACAGAGGAGCGAGAAAGAAGAGAGAGAGCGAGAGAGCCATGTGGTGACTGCCGCCTCAGTCACAATCAAATCCTGCCACTAAGACTGTTGTGTTACAATAAAGGAGTGTTTAACTTTACCACAGTGCTCTGCATTTGTGTCCAGGTTTGGACAGAGCTTAACATGTGCTGTAGTGTGTTTACACTGAATGCAGTTTGTAGTCTGTATGATTCATTTTAATTAAGTTCTCAACATTTATATGAAAAGTCAAAGCAAAATCAATGTTGAGATTCTGTGGAGATCAGCAATTTTTGTTGTTGTCTGAAAATGCACCAAAAAAGAATGAACATGACACAATTAAATGTTAGATTCAACTCATTGTCATTGTGCGCACAAGGCACACAACAAAATGTTCGTTCCAGATCACTCATCCAGAGACGAGCATCTGCGGTCATGCAGCCAGTGTGTCTTGCCCAAGGACACAATGCAGCGCAGGGACAGGGGCTCAAACCTGCAACCTTCCAGCTGCAAGGTGAGCACCTACCCACTGTCACTTGATTTAAACATAGATCATGTTTTACTTAGCTATTCCATCCAAATGCTGGAGGTCCAGAATCTGAAGTTTTCAGTTAATGGACTTCTGTTATTTATATGATTTGAATGAACAATTAACTGGGAGCAGTGGTTACAGTGTTGTGAAAATGTATTTTCCCCCTTTTTTGCATATTTGTCACACTTAAATGTTTCAGATATCAAACAAATTTTATTATTTGACAATCTTAGCCCAAGTAAATGCAAAATGCAGTTTTTTAAAAAGCTACCTAAACCTGCCTGGCTTTATGTGAAAAAATAATTGCACCCCCTACCAACCCACATTATATTTAACCAGATTTTTAGGAAAGCTGACTTCACTTGGCACACCCAGACCTGATTGCTGCCAGACCCGTTGAATCAAGTAATCACTTAAATAGAACCTGTCTGACAAAGTAAAGTCGGTTAAAAGGTCTCAAAAAGCGACATATCCTGCCACAATCTAAAGAATCAGCTGAGAAACAAAGTCATTGACATCTATCAGTGTGGAAAGGGTTATAAACCCATTTCTAAGGCTTTGGCACTCCAATGAACCACAGTGAGAACCATTATTCACAAATGGAGAAAACTTGCAACAGTGATGAACCTTCCCAGTAGTGGCTGGCCTATCAAAATTACTCCAAGAATAATTGCATCAACAACTCGTTTGGATCAACCAAAAAGCACTCATTTGATTTTCCAAAAAAACAAAAACAAAACACATCTTGATGATACCCAAGACTTCGGGGAAAATATTTTGTGGATGGACAAGACAAAAGTTGAACTTTCTAGGAGGTTTGCATCCTGTTACATCAGACACCAAAAAATACAACCATCAGGCATAAAAATAATATAGTACTGCATAAAAACAACATCATACCAACAGTCAAACATGGTGGTGGTAGTGTGATGGTCTAGGGCTGCTTTGCTACTTCAAGACCTGGATGACTTGCCATAATTGATGAAACCATGAATTCATTCTACTCGCTCCCAGAAAATCCTTGGGGAGACTGCCTGGCCATTGGTTTGTGTCCTGAAGCTCAAGCATACTTAGGTTATGCAGTAGGACAGTGATCCAAAACACATTAGCAAGTCTACCTCTGAATGGTTCAAAAAACAAAATAAAGGTTTTGGATTGGCCTAATCAAAGTCCAGACTTAAATAAGACTGAGATGCTCAATGTTTAATTAACGTTTTCCCTTAAAAGATGATCATCACTTTAAAACTGCATTTTGCGTTTATTTGGATTATCTTTGTCTAATATTAAAATTTGTTTGCTGATCTGAACTATTTTAGTCTGATAAATGTGCAAAAACTAAGAAATCCGGAATCATCAAATACTTTACAGCACTGTATGTAAAGCAGATCATTCTGTTCCACTTGTGTAACTATGAAAATTGTTCACTTGTAACGTTATTTTGATTGGTCCTTCCTTCAATTCACAAATGATATTTAATGAAGCAGTCTGACTAGCACTAGTTTACAGAGAGAATAGCAGGCAACAATAAAATTTCATTTACAAATATTTGCAGGAGTAAGAATAATGCAGTTGTTTAAAACTACAGACTAGGCCACATTTAAATGTTGGAGTGGCTGTGGCTTGGTTGATAGAGCAGGTCACCTACTAATCAGAAAGTTGATGGTACGATTCCTGGCTGCTCCAGGCTGCATGCCAAAGTGTGCTTGGGCAAGATACTAAACCCCAAGTTGCTCTCCAACCCAAGCGTTGTAGTATGAATGTGTGTGAATGTTAGACAATAAGCACTTAGCTTAGTTACATATGGAAGTGCTTGTATGAATGGGTGAATGCAAATGTGTTGTATAAGCACTTTGAGTGCTTATACAACACTCTACTTTCTGTAGCATCTTGTGCGTGCTTCTCAGGTGGAATCTGAGGCTGGTGGGATTTTCCCCTTGAGAAGCCTTCTGCACATTTTGCCATCATCCACAACAAGACACTTGCTTCTATCTGTCTCGCTATCAAATAAATCCCATATGGGACTCGGCCGCTTTCTCCCAACTTGTACTGTTGCCATTATTTTGCAGACTGGCATGATAAGCACACACACACACACACACACACACACACACACACACACACACACACACACACACACACACACACACACACACACACACACATACACACACACACACACACACACACACACACACACACACACAGTGAGGTGCCATTTGGCGCTCCCAGCTCAAACTGCTAGAGTGGAAAAAGGGATTTTTCTTATCAATCTACAAGGCTTTTGAATAAATTACAAACACAAAAACGAAGGTCATTTTATCTATAATTTCAGTTCATTTCAGACAGTTTTGTAAACTCACAGCTTCAGCTAGTTATCATTTTTTCCTTTTAATTACCATTTTTATTTATTTCAGTTAACGAAAATGTTTTTTCAATTTCAGTTTTCATTATTTTGTTTCCGTTAATGAAAAAAAAAAACCTGGGCTTGTATGCTCTCAGACTGATTTGAAATACAGTATATTTCTGTTGAAGAGCTGATCCAGTGAATCACGTGTTGGCTGGTCAGTTAACTCCTTTGGTTTAGACCACTGGATGAACTTTTATATAAGCTGAAATGGAAACAGAAGCCTTTGTTCATCTTCACTGCTTTATGTGATATCAAAAATGACATCCAAAATTTTTTACATATACAAATAATTTGATTTTAAACATTTGACAACTGGAAAGTATCCTCAGTACTTGGGTAGCTCAGTGGTTACTTAGTGGAACAGAAGTAGATTCACAGTTCTTGCAGCAAGTACATGTGTTAAACTGAACTGTGAATATGAGTGTATATCAGTGTATATCAAACTCCACCCAGAAAGGTCCAGGCCAAGTGAATTCAAACCCATGACCTTTTTGGTGTGTGGCAACAGTGCTAACCACCATGTTACCCCTGCTGAGCACTAACTGTAGACAATTTAGTAGTTTACTATAACTTTACATCTAATCTGAGTTCCAGATTCACAGTTCAAAAGTGTGGTGAGGATATCAATCTTTTTTATTAGGGCCCGAGCACTGAGAGTGTGAAGGCCCTATTGTTATCACTCTGAGAGAAAAATAATAATGAACAATTAAATAAAAAGTGGTCTGAATAAACATCAGACCTTGATGGTGATTCAGTGTGAAAATTGTGTTTTCATCTAACGGTGCATCCTGGCGGCAAGCCGACTTGCAATGAAAAAAGCAGTCTTTGATGAGGGGGCTTGGAATGCTCAAAAACTTATGAAATTTGGCTCACACCTCTGTCATGATGTAAGCTTTCAGGTTTAAATGATCACTGAATATCGTAAAACGGCTAAAAAAATCAAAAAAATGTTTCATCAGCGTATCTGAAGTTATGCAGACTCGTGTAACATCCTGAGATGTGCAAAAAAGTATCTTCAAACCCAACAGGAAAAACGATCAACCAACAGAGGGCTGAATTGAAAGACACCCTGAAAATCAAAGTGAAAAATATGATGCGGAAGGCTAGTCTATTTTGCCGAAATTTCATTGCAGCAGCTGATCTGAAAGAGAATATCAGGGCTAACCTGGAAACGTGGACCTTCCGTGGCTGATTACCAAGAGCACAGGAAGCACCCTCTGAAAGTCTACTAGAAGATGTGAATTAAGCATTATGGACAATCCCTACTGAAACCAACCAGCTGTTCTATAGAACAGCAACAGTAATCCTTGAGAAGCTTGGCTATCCAGGATGACACAACGAAGATCCAAGAGAAGCAAGAACAAAAACCATCATGGAAGGGCAGGCTCCTGCATGGCATGTACCACCAGCAGATAGAAGAAGTGGTTGATATAGAAAAATCCTACCAATGACCAGACAAAGCTGGACTGAAAGACAGCACAGAGATAATAAACATGGCAGCACAGGAACAAAATCAAGATTGATAGAGGCTGGGGTCTACCACACCAGGCAATACTCCAGGTACATGCTCTGCAGCAGGGGTGCCCACACTTTTTTCAGCTTGCAAGCTACTAGCAAAGCAAGCGTGGTTAAATGTGCGTGTGTAGGCTGGTAACGAAACCAAAAACGTGTGATCTACATTTTTTCCCCAACTTCACTGGGCGTTCCGTGCGATCTACCTGCATTCCTCTTGCAATCGACAGTAGATTGCGATCGTGATCGATGCCCCTGAGACCATCCAGCACATAACAGTAGGGGGCAAGATGGTAGCAGGCAGGGCATGCATGGAACACCATAACCAAGTGGCTGGCATAGTACACAGGAACATCTGTGTACGGCCTGGTACGTGACGGTGTATGGCCTAGAAGTCCTGAAGTCAAAATAGGATATGCCCCCAAGTGTGGTTGAGAATGACCAAGCAAAATCTTATCTCTCCACATTGAATTTTGCCTCCAATGATGACAACCCTGATTGTCAGTACAGAAGCTCAAAACAAGAGTCAATAGCAGAATAAGTTGTTTGGCATTGGAAGAGAAGATTAAGCAAGTTTTTCATGGGCACAACCCACGTATTCAACCCTCTACTCAACCCACAAATGCATTTTCCTTACAAATGTGGCATCATTTAAGGGAAAACAAACAGGCTTTCCCATGGTATAAAATGTATTATCAAGAAGCATTTTTACAACAAACAAATAATTGACTAAACACAAATTTCCTTACTTTTTGGGCTAAGTGCATAAAGAGAGAGAAAGAGAGAGCAAGAGAGAGAGTCACAGAATTCACCTTTACATTTTTGCCATCTTTGGAAACAAGGTTATGATAGTTTGAATAATATTCTAAAATAACCTGTTGTTAGAGATGGGGGAAAAAATGTATAAATTGATGTTCTAAAGTACATTTTCAACTACAAGTTTGGGTGTACCAGAGAATCAACACCCCATTTTAATTTCTGAGACAAAGGGCAGTTAAATAAACATGGAAATAAAAAATAAACAACAAGAACAGAAACATCCCCACACTCTGCTTTTGTTACAGAAGGCGTGTTAGTGAGATTAAGGAGGTCCTCAAAGTATTCCTTACACCACCCAACTATAACCTAAGTTGAAGTCAGCAGTGCTCTACCCGCACTATATACCGTGTGAGAAGAGCACCGCATTTGTTTTTTCTTATGTTTGGTCTGCCAGTACCCGTCAGCTGCCTCTGGAGTCCCAGGCTAACCAAGCCTAATAAGGACTCCTTCTTCAGCTTGATGGCTCCCTTCACCTCCAGAGTCCAATATCTGCTTTGGGGATTACCACCACGACAGGCACCAACCACCTTGCAGCTGCAGCTCTGAGCAGCAGCCTCAACAATGGAGGTGCAGAACACGTTCCATTTGGACTCAATGTGTTCAGCCTCCCTCGAAAAATGCTGTTGAAGTTCTGCTTGAGGTGGGAGTTGAAGATCTCACAGACTGGGGCCTTTGCCAGGTGTTCCCAGCATACGCACACTACTCATTTAGGTGTGCCTGGTCTGTCCACCATCCTCCCCCTCCACCTGATCCAACTCACCACCGGGTGGTGATCAGTTGACAGCTCAGCTCCTCCTGTCACCTGAGTGTCCAGAACAGATCTGCAGATCTGATGATACGATTACAAAATCAATCATCAACCTGTGACCTAGGGTGCCCTGGTGCCACATGCACTCATGGACATCCTTATGTTAGAACATGTTGTTTGTTATGAACAAACTGTGGTTTGCACATTAGTCCAATAACAAAACATCACTTGGGTTCAAATCAGGTAGGCTGTTCCTCCCAGTCAGGCCCTCCAGGTTTCACTCTCATTGCCCATGTGAACGTTGAAGTCTCCCAGTGGACTGATGGAGTCATTGGATGGAGCATCCTCGAGCATCCCCTGCAGGGAAGCAACCCTCCCGTCCACCAAACGCCAACAAACAGGTAGTAAACTGAGGGTATACAAAAATATCCACCCCAGCTATCCGCCTCCCACCAAATGCAACTCCAGACTGGAACAGAGTCCAGCTCCTCTTCGGGTGACTGGTTTCAAAGCCCAGCCCACGCGTTGAGGTGAGCCTGACTATATCTAGCCAGTATCTCTTAACTTCACACACTAGCTCAGGTTCCTTCCCACCAGAGAGGTGTCATTCCATGTCCCGATAGCCAGCCTCGATAGCTAGGAATCGGTCCACCAGGACCTCTGCCCTTGGACGCCGCTCGACGCACGTTGTACCCAGCCCCTATGACACCTCCTGCAAGTGGTGGCCCTACAGGAGGGCAGGCCATGTCTCATCTTCGATCTGCGCCCAGCCAGGCACTACAGGCTAAGGCCTGGCCACCAGACCCTCTTCCTCGGGCTCCCTCACCAGACTTGACTCCAGAGTAACCCTATCCTGGGCACGGTAACCTGTTCCCTTAATGTGTGTTCCATAGGGGTTTTTGGAATTGCTCTTTGTCTGGCCCCTCACCCTGAACCAATTTGTCCTACTAGGGAGTGAATACCCCTGGATATAGCTCCATACATAGCTCCTGGGATCACTGGGATATATAAACCCCTTCACCACAATAAGGTGATGATTCACAGAGGAGCATCAATCACTAGCATTGTTAAAATACTAAAGAAATAGTAGGTCAAATTGTATAAAGTACCAGTCAAACGTTTGGACAGTGTGTCCAAACGTTTGACTGGTACTGAACTTAAAAATTACATACAAAGTACATTATCTATATAAGTCATAGACAATAATGGCACATAGAAATGTTAAGTACTCCAAACTGGTGACATTCGTGGTTGAATGTGGAGACCTTTAACATTACTCCCTGCATGAGTACCTGTTTCCAAAGGGGCATGGTGCAGGAAAGAAAACACTTCTGGGGAAGACATACACACATAAATATGTTTGAGTGTCTTTGTGAGGACATCTGCTGACGTTCATTCATTCCCAAGCCTCTAATTCTTAAGTTTAATCATCAGAAGTCAGCCAAGTGCCCAACCCTTACCCCAACATGAACCTAAACCTAATTCTAACTTTAACCAAGTGGACCTTAAAAGTATGACAAAATGATGGCTGGCAAAAAGTTCTTACTTTGACAAATTTTCCATCAATCTGATCATCTAAAAGTAAAAGTGGCTCTCTGAAACATTGCTGGACATGTATGTTTTTTCATTTGTTGTCTTGTTTTCTCCAACAAATAACAGACCATTTTTGAACATGCACAATTCACACAGTGATCACAAATATTCATTATAGCTATATGCCTTGCAAAACACTAACTTGATTCAACTTAATGTGACACATTTAGGGGACATAATGACCTGGGTTACACTATCTAAAATGAAATGGCTTCCATGCACAATTAAAACCATTTTAATATATTTCAGTATTGTTGATTCTGTGACATGCCAAGTAAAGAGTCACAGTCTATAAACACACCAAGATTTTAAACTTCTTTATGGGCATATTGAAAGTTCCCCTTTAGCCTCACCCAACCACTAGTTATCTTTATAACACATACTATAAAGTAACACCAGTTTAACTAAACTTTATAATAGATTAAGAATAAGATATTGAACATTTCTTTGGTTTTCACGGATTTGTTTAAAGTAGTTTTAAAATTCAAATTAATACTACAAAGAAATGTTGTGAGGAAGATCAATGAGCCAAAAAAGGTGCTTAAATCTAATGCAAATTATCAAGTATAGCGATATAATTAAAATCTCCTTAATCTCCTATTTCCTTAAAGATTTTTAGGATTTGTCTACAGTCCACAGTAAGAGTGCATGGCCTTCCTCTTTGATAGTACAGAGACAGTCAGTGACTACAGGATCACATGGCTGCTTTATTACTCCAGGTGCTTAATGAAACTCTTGGCGGTAATAAATAAGCTAAATCTCTTGATGCCAACAGCCTTAACCCTATGCCTTCTGACTAGCCTTCTTTCAAAAAAATACTGGTTAATGGAAGAAGACTACAAGATGTCTCCAGTGGCTGTACGGGTACTCACATTGTGTCTGTGCAGGCAGTTTATGGGCCTTTGGGGCCAGTCATCTCTGATTTCACTGAGCTGAGAGAAGCACAGCTGCAGCCACCAATGCTGAAACCCTCCCCATCCCAAGACAACTGCAGTGCTTCACACACAAGGGCTATGCTGTATGTGTGAAAGAGCTCCAGGCACAACCCTTAATGGAACGGATTAAGCTAAGCTGCAAAACTTTGATACACCAGCAGTCAGGCAGCACAGTATTGATATCTCTCTGTCTATTCACAAAGGAATTCCAAGAAAGTAGATCTGTTGTTTGAAATCCCCTAAAAACCAGACACTCAGGCTTTAGCACAGTACTTATTTGCAGACATGTGGAATTTTCTCTTTTTGGAAAGAATCTAAATGTAACTAAATGAGATGTACAAATTTGAGCTTTACTACAGTCACAATACTCAGTTTTCATTAATGGTCACAAATCTTTTAATTAAAGGGGGAAATTACAGTTCCCAGGTAATCAGAGTTATCTGTCCCAGGAACATATTTTAATTTTATTTGTGATGCCTTATACATGCACCTCTGTGATGGTCTATTTTATGTTTTTGTTTGTAATCACAATACTCACTAATTAAGTAGTTTTGCATTTTCAGTATGCTTCTCTTTACATAAGTCATGTGTTTCTTAACTAGGAGCTTTGTGCTTTGTACTTTGTTTTCACACACTGTTGGGTTAGACTTATGTCTAAAAAATACTTTGATGGATTTAAGAAAAAAGTTTGTGGTATCATAACCCTACATGCTGAGAAATTAAGCTAAATGATGCTCTGAACAAGTATTCATGTGTGATGTGTTGAGAGTGAGATCTAATCTCACTATTGCCATGCTGCAATGTGTCACAGCAAAACAGAAAAGGACCAAAATAACAAAATAATCCAAAATTTGAGATTGAGTCATGTGCTGTAAATCGTTATAGTACAAAGTAGCAGGACACACCAATTTTGTATATATCAATTGTCAAAACAGTACTCTGATAACTGTATATATTTTGTACACATGGTCAAACGCCATTCCTCTCCTCAAATCACTACCTTATTGTGGTGGAGGGGTTTGTGTGTCCCAGTGATCCCAGGGGCTATGATGTTGAGGGGCTTTTGCCCCCTGGTAGGGTCTCTCAAAGCAAATTGGTCCTGGGTTATGGGCCACATAAAGAGCAATTCCAACTATCCCTATAAGAGGAAGATCAAGGGAACAGTTTACCATGCCTGGGATAGGATTACCAGGTCAAGCCTGGGGAGAGTGGCTTGAGGGAGAGTGCCTGGTGCCTTAGCTCAGGAGGCACTGTAAGGGTTGGGTGCAGTGTCTGTCAGGTGGTGGACAATGGCCGAGGCCCAAATCCTCAGCTATCGAGGCTGGCTATTGGAACATGGAACGTCACCTCTCTGGTGGGGAATGAGTCTGAGCAAGTGCATGAGGTTGAGAGATACTGGTTAGATATAGTCAGGCTCACGTCAACCCACCGCCTGGGCTCAGGAGCCAGTCTCCTGTCAGCAGGCTGAACTCACTTCAAATCTGAAGTTGCCCTCAATGAGAGGCTGTGGGCTGGGGTGGGTATCTTTGTATCCCCTTGGCTTGCTGTCCATATGTTATCGGCCAGAAAATGGGTCCTGACTGTTGTTTGCGCATATGCGCTGAATGGGAGTTCAGAGTATCTAGAATTCTTGGGGTTGCAGGGTGGGGTGCTTAAGGGTGCTCCATCTGGTGACTCCATTGTCCTACTGGGAGACTTCAAGGCTCATGTGGGCAATGACAGTGAAACCTGGAGGGGCCTGATTGAGATGAACGGCCTACCTTATCTGAACCCAAGTGATTTTCTGTTATTGGACTTCTGTGTAAATCACAGTTTGTTCATCATCTTCAAGCATAAAGATGTTCATTAAGTGCATGTAGCACCAGGACACCCTAGGTCACAGGTCAATGATTGATTTTATAATCGTATCATCAGATCTGAGGTCGTAGTTTCAGACATTTGGGTGAAGAGAGGAGCTGAGCTATTAACTGACTGCTACCTAGTGGTGAGTTGGATCAGGCGGTAGGGAAGGATGGTGGACAGACCAGGGACACCTACATGTATCATGAGGGTGTGCTGGGAAGATCGGGCAGAGGTCCCAGTCTGTGAGATCTTCAACTCCCACCTCGAGCAGAACTTCATTAGCATTCCAAGGGGGAGGCTGAGGATATTGAGCCCGAATGGTCCATGTTCCGCACCTCCATTGTTGAGGTTGCCACACAGAGCTGCAGCTGGCAGGTAGTTGGTGCCTGCCGTGGTGGTAATCCCCAAACTAGATGTTGGACACTGTAGATGAAGAGAGCCATCAAGCTGAAGAAGGAGTCCCATCAGGCTTGGTTTGTGTGTGGGACTTCAGAAGCAGTGGCTGAAGTAAAAATTTGGGTGTGGGAGGAGTTCAGTAAAGCCATAGAAAAAGACTGCCTCAAAGCGATTCTGGCAAACTGTCAGGCGACTCAGGAGGGGAAAGTGGTGCTCTACTCATATAGTGTATAGTGTGAATGGAACACTGCTAACTTCGACTAAAGTTAGAGTCGGGTGGTGGAATACTTTGAGGATTTCTTTAATCCCACGCCTTTTGTAGAGGAAGCAGAGACTAGGGATGAGAGGGAAGACTTGCCCATCACTGGGGGTGAGGTCACTGAGATAATTAAAGAACTCCTTGGTGGCAAGGCCCCTGGAGTGGACGAGATTCACCCTGAGTTCCTGAAGGCTCTGGAGACAAGCTGGAGACAAGCTTCTGAGAGACAAGCTGGAACTGTCAGGAGTGGACCACCACATCTCCGAGTGGATACTGGACTACCTCACTGACCGTCCACAGTACGTGAGGACACAGGGCTGTGTCTCTGACAGGCTGGTCTGCAGTACGGGGGCCCCACAGGGAACTGTGCTGGCACCGTTCCTCTTCACCCTCTACACTGCAGACTTCTCCATCAACTCCCCACGCTGCCATCTGCAGAAGTTCTCTGACGACTCTGCCATAGTTGGCCTCATCACAGGTGAGGATGACTCAGAGTACAGACAGTGGACTCAGGACTTTGTGGACTGGTGCCAGCGGAACCACCTCCTGATCAACGCCGCTAAAACCAAGGAGCTGGTGGTGGATTTCCGCAGGCGCAGACCCACCACACGGACACCGGTGAACATCCAGGGAGTGGACATTGAGATAGTGGACTCTTATAAGTACCTGGGTGTTCACCTAAACAATAAACTGGACTGGACTCATAACACTGATGCGCTCTACAGGAAGGGTCAGAGCAGACTCTACCTGCTGAGAAGGCTGAGGTCTTTTGGAGTGCAGGGGACACTCCTGAAGACCTTCTATGACTCTGTGGTGGCATCAGCCATCTTCTATGCAGCAGTATGTTGGAGCAGCAGCTTATCTACAGCTGAGAGGAAGAAGATAGACAAGCTCATCAGGAAAGCCAGCTCTGTCCTAGGATGTCCTCTCGACTCAGTGCAGGTGGTGGGAGACAGAAGGACTCTGACCAAAATAACATCACTGATGGACAAGGTCTCCCATCCCATGCATGAAACTGTTGCTGAGCTGGAGAGCTTCTTCAGTGACAGACTGCTGCATCCTAAATGCACAAAGGAGCGTTACCGCAGATCCTTCCTCCCAGCAGCTGTAAGACTTTATAACCATCACTGCTCCCAACAAAAACCACAATAACCTACACAATGTAGGATAATATATAATATACTGTAAATAGTCTGGCCTGTTAAGGTTCAACACACAGGCACATCATGTACATTGTATATAGTGTTATTATTAGTAGTATTAAGGTTAATATTGTTTGTTGATTTTATATATATTTATATTCTTTTCTTAGTGTGAATTATTATATTTTTACTTATATTTATAATAACTGCGGCTGCTGTTACACCCAAATTTCCCCTCTGTGGGACAATAAAGGCTGTTTCTTCTTCTTCTTTACATTCAGAGGAAGGAAAATAGTGAAAATAGTGAAAGATGTTCTAGGGCTGTCTTGGTTGACATGCCTCTGCAATGTTGAATGGCGATCTGGGGCAGTGACTCTGGATTGGCAGAGTGGGGTGGTGGTTTCCATCTTCAAGAAGGGGGAACAGAGGGTGTGCTCCAACTGCAGGGGGTTCACACTCCAAAACTTTCTCCTGGTCTATGCCAGGGTGATGGAAAGGAGAGTTGGTCTGTTAGTCAGACCTCAGATTCAGGAGAAACAATGCGGTTTTTGCCGTGGTCGCGCATTGCTGTCTGGCCAGTTGGCACGGGCCATTCAGTCCCTGTACAACTGCAGCGAGAGCTTGCCACACATTGCTGGTAATAACTTGGACTTGTTAATTCTCATGCTAGTGTTAATTCTCACTAGCATGAGAATTAGCATCTCCATGGTCCTCAGCCAGAAAAGGGTGGCGTGCCCAATCTAGGTCAGGGACAAGTTGCTGCCCCAAATGGAGGGGTTGGAGGGTCTTCACAAGTGAGGGGAGAGAAGAGTGGGAGATTAACAGAAGGATTGGGACCGCAGCTGCAGTGATACGGATGCTGCACCAGTCTATTGTGGTGAAGGGTAAAAGCAAAGCTGTTGATTTATTGGTAGATCTACGTCCCTACCTTCACCCATGGTCACAAGCTTTGGGTAGTGACTGAAAGAACAAGATCACGGATACAAGCAGCAGAAATGAGCTTTTTCCAAAGAGTGGCTGGCCTCTCTCTTAGAGATAGGGTAACGAGTACAGTCATTCATGAGGGGCTCAGAGTAGAGCCGATGGTCTTCCACATCAAAATCCTACCAGGAGGAGGCCCCGAGGTAGACCCAGGTCACGCCGAAGAGATAAAATCTCTCGACTGTCCTGGGAGCATCTTGGTGTTCCCCCAGATAAGCTGGAGCAGGTGGCTGGAGAGAGGGAGGTCTGGGTTTCTCTTCTAAGTCTTCTGTCCCCACGACCCATCCCAGATAAGCAGAGGATGGATGGATGGATGGATGGATGGATGGATGGGCCAAACTCCATATCATATGCACCTGTCATATCAGCATGCACAAGCTGTGCACAAATTGAATTACAACTGTGCAAAATATACTGGAATGCTATTAAAAAAATCGGATTGCATTAAATCCCATCGCATCATTTAGGAAAGAATACTTTGAACTAATTATTTGTTTAATGTCAGTGTAGTGTATAGTTAATCTGTTTTTGTTATTATGTTTATTTGTTTGTTCAGTTGTTTTTTTTGTTTGTGAGCATGAACAGTACTCGTACTTTCTTTGTTTGGCTTGGTTGGTTGTTTCTTTGTTTTTTGGAAGCATGAACAGCACTTGTACTTTCCCATCAAGGCTTATTGGTTGTGTCTGACAACACAACAGCTGAAGCTGATGAAGAAGGCGCACAGCTGATGCTAATGGATGTTAAGCAAGCCTGACAAAGTACAGCTGAGACCACAACTCTGACAACAAAGTGTTGACACTAACAAGCTGAGCCTATGGTGTGTTAAAATGATTATCATACTGACAATGTTATAGCATCTTAACTGTCTGGACTGTGCCGTAGCTTTAGCTTTTTTTTTAGCTATCACTTAAGATCACCTTAAATAATTGCTTAACGTGTTTAGTGGAAGAACTTTCTTTGATGACAGCTTCCACCGGAAGATGAAGTAACAACAATTTAGATGTCTTTGAACTATTTACTCCAAAACATCTCTTACTTCTGGTCCTTCTTTTGGTTGACTGAAGACTGTAAGGGACACAAATGTGTGTATGGATGTATTTGAATTACTCTTGTTGTGGGGACATGAACGTTTTTACACTGTCACAATGTAAGGAGCCACCTTTCTTTTTATTTCAAAAAGCAGGTTTCTATGTTATAAATGATTACATTTTACTATAACAACTTGGTTTAAGATCGGCTATGGTGTGCTACAGAAAGAATAAAAAAGCTTTTCTTTTTTTTCCCCATAACTAGCCAACACACAAAATTCCATCCATCCATTTTCAGGGTTGTAGGGGGGCTGGAGCCTAGCCCAGCTGTCACAGTGCAAGAGGCAGGTACACCCTGGATTTGTCGCCAGCCTAACACAGACAACCATGCACACTCACATCTATGTGCAATTTAGAATCACCATTTAACCTAATCTCAACAACTGCATATTTTTGGACTGTGGGAGGAAACCAGAGTAAACACAGACAGGGAGAAAGCATTGAAACTCCACACAGAAAGGCCCGAGCCAAGGTGAATTTGAACCTAGGACCTTTTTGTGGTGAGGGCACAGTGCTAACCACCACGCCACCGTGCATGTAAAAGCACTTTGTAAATTTGTTTTTTCAGACATTTTATTAACAAGGAAAATTTGCTAATCTTGTGAATCATCTGTTGCCCTGTAGCTTATTTATTCATATAATAATTTAATGTTATTTAACATTAAAGTAGTATAAAACTCCCTCCCCTCAGCCCCAGCAGGTCTCAGCAGATGACTCTCCCTCCCTGAGCCTGGTTCTGCTGGAGGTTTCTTCCTGTAAAAACTTTTTCCTTCCCACTGTCACCAAGTGCTTGCTCATAGGGGGTCGTTCAGAAGATAACACATTTTGTCTGAACCTACTCGTGTTTCTTGTGAGCAATAGTAGTATAATTGTAAGTAATAGTGCTGTAAAGAAATACCCTAAAACAGCTGTTAGTGACATCAACAACAACCTCCAGAGGGCAGGAGTGAAGGTATCACAATCTGCTGTTTGCAGAAGACTTCATGAACAACAGTACAGAGCCATCACCAGAAGATGCAAACCACTAGCAAGAAGAACATGAAGGCCAGGCTGGAATTTGCCAAAAAGCACAGGGACAAGCCTCTGAAATTCTGGCACAAAGTTTTATGGACTGATGAGACAAATATTAACCTTTACTGAGAAGATAGAAAGGCTAAAGTTTGGAGAAAGAAAGGATCCACTCATGATTCCAAATGAGCTCATCTGTGAAACACAGTGGAGATAATGTCATGGCTTGGGCTGCACGGCTTCTTCTGGGACGGGCTCATTAATCTTTATTGATGATGTCACGCATGATGGCAGCAGTACAATGATCTCAGAAATCTACAGAAACATTTTGTCTTTCAATTTAGAGAAAGATGCAACCAAACTAACTGGGAGATCCTTCATCATACAACAAGATAATGACCCCAAACACACTGCCAACACTACAGAGGAGTTCATCAGGGACAGGAAGTGAAAGGTTTTAGACTGACCTAGTCAATCTCCAGACGCAAACCCTATAGAGCATTTTAGCTGCTAAAGAGGAGACTGAAAGGAGTAACCCCCCCAAAACAAACAACAACTGAAAGAGGCTGCAGAGAAAGCTGGAAAAGCATCACAAAAGAAGAATGCAAAAGTTTAGTGATGTCAGTGGGTCACTGGCTTGATACAATCATTGCAAGCGAAGGATTTGCAACTAAATATTAAGTCTTATTCATGCAATTTTTTTAATTCAACTTTTCCAATACATTTGCTCACAACAAAAAGTGGGTGAATTCAGACAAAACAAAACAAAATGTGCTATCCTCTGAACTGTGTATCAGATACAGAAGACCTGGAAATAAAAGCTGAGATATTTCCTCTCATGTGGATTTTTTGATGTCAAACTCATATGTTTTTAGTTTACAGCAGAAATAAAGGGACTGGCCCCATTGTTCCAATACTTTTAGAGGGGACTGTAATTCTGGCAAGCTGGTGCATGCACTGTGACATTTTTTAAAAGTTAATGTTTAGATTATGGCTGAGTTTTTTATTCCTACAATTCATCCCTTATAAACTGAAATTGCTCATGTAAAATCACACTACACTGTAAAAGGGTCTAATGAACTACACGTTACATATATATATATATATATATATATATATATATATATATATATATATATATATATATATATATATATATATATATATATATATATATATATATATATATATATATATATATATAAACTCAAGCATGTCAAAATAACAGCCAGTTGTCAGCATATTTCTTTTTTTTTAATCTAGACATTGACTTATGTTTAGAACCGTTTATAGAGCGGTTTATAACCGGTAGATTTGCATCCAATCAACGTTATTAAGCGTTAAAAATGCTGAGGGGGCACACTCACATCACACAGGTACACGGATAACGTTTAATACTATTTTACCTTATTTATGTGCGACAAACGGTCATGCCTCGGCCGATTGATCCGTCCTTCGGTTCTGATGCTGGTACGTCCAGTGCTTTTAAAAAAAAAAAAAAAAAAAAAAAAGTGTTGTCCTCGATTTAAGTCATAAATAGAACTTAAAATTAAATCGTGGAAAGCACTTTTGTGGCAGTGTTCAGTCAGATGTTCCCAATGTTTCCTCAGCACAACGATAAACTTTGGCGACTCTCAGAGCACTTGTCTGACTGAGTCTGTGACGTCACTCTATTCTCCCCACGAAGCACGGCCTGTGCCTGTTATCGCAGGCAGTGATAAACATAATAATATTATACTTCCCTGTATAAAATATACTTCCCTAAATAATTATCTCCCTGTGTGTGTGTGTGTGTGTGTGTGTGTGTGTGTGTGTGTGTGTGTGTGTGTGTGTGTGTGTGTGTGTGCGTGTGTGTGTTTCAGCCCCACCCCCCACAAAGACATTTTTTTAGGAAATCACTAGAGGAATATTAGGAGAAGTATTTGGCGCTACTGTATATATTGCATAATGAATATATAAAACATTTGTGAAAATAATCAATTCTTCGCCTGTAAATCAGGAATGGAACATCAAAGGCGTTTTTCTGGGGGTCCAGTGTAACAACACCTTGACTCTGCTGCCATCTGCCCGCAAAACATCAGAGCACAAAAAACATCGAGTATTCCCAGAGAAGAATGTTAGATTAAACTCCAGATTACTTCTACCTGCTTTCAAAATCTACATTTTCTTATGGAAAGGCCATTAAAACCAAATAAGCATCGAGTATTTTGGTATTTTGTGGGGGCTTTTGAAAATGCGTGTAACCCCCCCACCACACTACCTCTTCTTTTTTTTTTTTTTAATCAAAAAACCATAGTGACAGCTCACTCGCTTCCTGTTTGAGGAACTGTGAGTGTAAGGAAAAATAAGCTTGCTTTTCAGAAACAAGAAAAGCAATATCATGATCCCTGATGTGTGCATAAGTGCATCTATGGGACATTTGCTGGTAATCCACTTCGTCATTTATGATTCACTTGCATTAGAAATTCATTCAAATCTTAAATGTTACTTGCATTACGTTAGTGCTGATTTTCTCTTGATGTGTGTCTAGTATTTGTGCAAAAAAAATTGGAAGAACAAAAAAAAGCATGATTTAATGGCCTGTAAAAATGACTTATATGTAACTCTGATCCTACTGAACAAAGTCAAACATAATAATATGATAGTGAATATTCATGAAAAAAAATAAATCCTCCTCAATAGTTGCCATGACATTCTTAATGGATTCTTCTTCTGACTCATACACTTTACATGTGTGCAGAGTTTCATCACAAAACGCTGCAAGATTACAGGGAAATTAAAGGAAAATTATGCTCAAATTCAGCATTAATTGAATATGATAGCATCATATCTAAAATTCCTTTAAAAAAATCAGAGTCAATACTTGGCATGAAATTGTCAGTGGATTCCTCCTCTGGCTCACCTCCTCTACATATGTGCATTGTTTCATCTCAAACCATTGCCATGGTCCCGAGAAAGTACAGGACAATTTTCTTCAAATGGAGAAAGGTCAATGGACAATTATACCATTGTATCAAAAATTAATTAAAAATTATCCTTTCTGGTTGAAATGAAATTCTCAGTGGATTCATTTTCTGGCTCATCCACTCTACATTTCATCACAAGCTGCTGCCATGTTCCTGAGAAAACAAACCACAGCTCTGCTCAAATTGAACAAGGTATCAGACATAACAACTGAACATAAACACACAAATTGTGATGGGCTCATACGTTGTTGTGAACACAAGATGAAGAATATATGTAATTAGAGATCAAAGGCCACATAGGTCTGATTTAAAGTGATATGAAGGACTTCAGAAAACTACATGTTTCTTTACATTACAAGTGGACTGTCATCTGACCACTGGAAAGCTGACCAGCAGCAAATCATATCATCACATTTTACATCCAAATAATCTATAGCATGTCAGATTTTCCACTGGTTATTTGTTTGTTTATTTATTTCTTGATTACTGAAGGTCAGTGAAAGCCATGGTGTGTGATAACATCACTGCATTATTAAATGTTAAAAAAACAAAAAAGAAAATGGCCACATAATCTGGGCTTTATTCACATTGAGAAAATTTTGCAAAAGGAACCTTAAATACATTATTTTGGACTTTAACTGGTAAATTTTAACTGGTCCTGGCTGACACTTAATTCTACACAAGGCAAACTAATACAGTGCGAGTTGACGAAAATGTGTAAGGAAAAGGATTTGTTCTTCCCCTTCCTGTAGAGTGTGTTAAATCAAATAGCCGCATGGAGTTGGTGCCCCTCATGTTATGGAGCCATGGTAACACTCGATGGTCTGTTTCCAAGACAAACCTTTCCCCGAATGTAATAGCAGAGAGAATCTAAATCCCACTTTATTACAAGGCATTCCTTTTCCACACTAGAATATCTGACTTCCTGTGCATTGAGCTTCCTGCTAATATACAGGACAGGTTGAAGTTTCCCTGGTTTCCCCTGTAACAGGGCAGCTTCAATACCCACATCTGAGGCATCAGTCTGGACAATAAACTGCTTCTCAGTATGGGTTCCTTGCACAGTGCCATCTTCAGGACCTGAAAAGACTCCTCACATCCCCTTGTCCACTGAAGCCTGTTGAGCTGGTTTTTCCATGTCAGATCGGTAAGTGGGGCTGAGAGAGTAGAAAATCCAGGAATGGATTTTCTCTACCAACCCACTAGGCCCAGGAATGACTTGACTTGAGACTTTGTTCTTGTTCTCTCAGCACACATGATGGCATCAACCATCCCAGCCTTCCCCACCTGAAGCCAGATCACCCCTTTCCCAAGGATAAACTCCTGATTAACCAGGGCACACTTGTCAGGGTGAATGGTAAGGCCTGCATCCTTAATCCTTTGCAGCACCTCCTTCATGTGGGCCAGATGATCTTTCCCGCTGGCATTGCAGACCACAACGTCATCAAGGTAAGTTGCAGCATAGGATTCTGTGTCCACCAGCAGTTTATCCATCATGTGCTGGAATGTTGCTGGGGCCCCACAAAGACCAAAGGGTAGAACAGTGAACTGGAAATGCCCAAAAAGGGTCCAGAAAGCTGTTATGTCTTTGCGCTCCTCTGTCAGGCGACCTTGCCAAGGTTCAAGTACACCTGCATTTATGTTTTGCTTATGCTCTGACCTTCTATCAGCTTAAATGGTGAAAATCCTGTTGAGCTCTGGGGCACCTCATGATAAGCAAAAAGCAGAAATATTAACTACAATCCTTTCCTGTATCTGAGACAAACTTCCTTAGCATAGCTGTGGCTACTTGCTTTTTTTTTTTTTTTTTTCAGCAGGAAGTTTGAGGAGGTATTTATTCGGCCTTAACATGCTTCTTGGTCTTTTTTGGGCAGTAGCACAGCCTGGATCTTGGGCAGCACACCACCCTGAGTGAAGGTGACCCCACTGAGCAACTTGTTGAGCTCCTCATCGTTGTGCACGGCCAGCTGCAGGTGTCGATACGATATGAGTCTTCTTGTTATTGCGGGCAGCGTTTCCAGCCAACTCCAGCACCCACACGCTCCACATAGTTGCTTTTGCACAGCAGTCTGTGGACACAACCCACGGGGTACTGGAGTCCCACAAGATGAGCTGGTCCTCAAGTTGATGCTTTCTTCTCTGTAGTATCAAGACTGCTGTGGCTACTTGCTTAGCTGTGACCTCTCTCAATGGATAGACTTCAGGATACCTAGTTAAATAGTCGCATATAACCAAAATAAACTTGTTTCTTGACTGACTGCATACAACTGGTCCAACTATATCCACACAACACCTTCAATGGGTATAGAAACAACAGGGAGAGGAATGAGAAGGACAGGTGCTGTATACTTTCCAGACTTAAGTTGATTTACAGTATTCTGTACATGGGTATACATTCCTGGCCAGTAAAATGTTTGCCTTATTCTGTAAAAGGTTTTCATAAAACTCAACCTGCCCATGGGATGGTATGCACCACCTTCATTACCTCAGGACTTAAATTTTCAGGGAGCAAATTGTTTACCCTCATCAGACTGTCTGTTAAATTTCATTACATATTATGGAAAATTCTCAAGAGACTGTTCCGAAATTGTGGCATGTAAGGTCATATAAATGCACGCGCACTATGCCTATTCAGATTCAAATACACGAAAAATAAATTATTTGTGACTCCTCCAAGTCTACGCAGAAGAAGCTTTTAATTTGTAGGTGCAATCCTTAAAAAATGTTGTTGGCGTAAATGGACTTTCAAAACAAAAGTAATGACATCCTGTTGTGATTTTACTTACTCCTCGGGGCGAGTTTGATTTTAGAAGTGTTTATACATAGTATTGATTTGCATGTCGTGTTTAAGCAGTTGGTTGTTATACGAAAATGATATCGACTGCTACTGTGTTTTTGGACATTTATTCTGAAAAAACAAAAACGCGACTGGAAGTCGACTTATTTTTGATGACGGAAGGCAGAATGATGACAGTAAAGCAATCCCGGATGAGAAGACAAACATTTAATCCTCTGGGAAACTGGAATAAAAATATTGAGTCTAGACGTTCAGGATCTGCTTTAAGGTGACTCTGGAGCGACAACACCGCGACTCCTCCCTGAACGACGAGGAGAACACGGACGTGTTGTGATGTTATTGGACTAGCAAAAGTAGAAAAACACCACGTTAAGGACTGTGGATGAAAAATCCATGAAAAATAGGGCTACTACAGGACGTTACTTGGGAGTCGGGACATTTTAAAGATTCAGAGCGGCTTTCTTCCTAATGGAAATGGGCTGTACAATGTTTGTACACGCAGCTTCGAGTGGGACAGGCTAGGACGTTTCTTACTATTCTGGAGGAAATGCTCTGCTCCACGCGTTATGCTATTAAAGTGGAATCTTCCGTTTTGCATATCAAGTAGACACTATAGTGCTCCACATCAGCATCACCCCAGACAACGTCAGCATTCATATATTTAGTCCCCATTAACCGCAGAACTGAAGTCTTTGCAGGGTAAACGGCAATGGCTCTGAAGTCCAGGAGACCGTGGACGACCGTGATGTTCGGCGTCTTTCTCGGATTCACCGCGTCCTCTTGGCTCATTTTGCCGCAGGTCCTGGAAAATAAAAGGAAAAAATCTCCCATGTGTTTGTACTACAGTGACTCCAGCGTTGCTAAAAGTCCTGGCGTCCACGGAAACTCCGTGCCAGTCAAAGATCTGGACAGTCCGCAGGAGGAGAACAGGTTATTCAGCGCGGGGAACAGCAGTGCGCATTTAGGGAGACACCAAAGCAGACCAAAGCGTTTCCTTTATGTTGGCGTCATGACAGCCAAAAAATACCTGGCGTCTCGCGCCGTGGCTTCGTATGAGACATGGGCAGCTTCTATACCTGGGAAGGTGGAGTTCTTTTCGAGCGCTGGGTCTGGCACCGTCCACGTGCCGGTCCCCGTCCCCGTGGTTTCACTAGCAGGTGTCGACGATTCCTACCCACCCCAGAAAAAATCATTTATGATGCTAAAGTACATCCATGACCATTACCTGGATAAATACGAGTGGTTCATGCGGGCAGATGATGATGTTTATATAAGAGGTACTTATTCTTATTCCTGTGAGTGTGTATGTGTGTGTAATTTGTCACAGTTCAATGAAATGCAGCTTTATGATGAATACAAGTGATCCAAAAGTATCGCGTTTTGCTTTTTACAGCGATATCATGCTGCTCTATTGAAAATAATGCCCCCCTGAAATTACTGAGATAAATTCATGTAGTTCTCACTTTGAGCAGTCAAAACTATTGAAATGGTTCTTCCACAATAACTAAGTTTTTTTTGTTTTTTTGTTTGTTTTTACACTGCTAACGTTTGCTGTTTTATGTGTTGCTAAGATCTTAACTTTTAACCAACTGCAACGTGTAATAAGAGTGTAATAAAGAAAAACAGTGGCTTATGCTGCTGGAGGACAAAGACTTCAAACACACACACACACACACAGACTGCATATCAAGAAAACATGCATTTTACCCATTTTGATAACTGTGTAATTTCTTACAACTTACCTTTTGCTAGGTGAGAAGCTGGAGTTGTTCTTGCGGTCACTCAACAGCAGCAAGCCCCATTACCTCGGCCAGACAGGCCTGGGCACAGCTGAAGAATTAGGCCGACTGGCCCTAGAACCTGGAGAGAACTTTTGCATGGGAGGACCTGGGATGATCTTCAGTAGAGAGGTGCTACGCAGGATGGTCCCTCACATCAGTACCTGTTTAAGGGAGATGTACACCACCCATGAGGATGTGGAAGTAGGGCGCTGTGTGCGACGCTTTGGAGGGACACAGTGTGTGTGGTCTTATGAGGTATGAACTGAACCAGTCTGCTTTTTGTTCTTAGTTTGGTTACTGAAATATCATAGAGTCTAGTAATAGCACTGCAGGCCTTAATTAAGGAATTTTTCATATATATAAATGTTCTGCTATAATTTTGATAAGTTTGGATGCTGTGAAAGGGGGAAATTAAACCAGATGCAATGGTTTGCAAATCATTTAAACTTCATTCTTCAGAAAATTAACACAGACACTAAATTTTATGGGTTTTTCATCACATTTGTGGAAAATGTGGTTTCTGACACATTCCTGGGTCCAAGCATTGATTTCCAATATAGAATTGTGTCATTCATTGCAGTGCTACCTGAAGTCTAAAGGTTCACAGCCACTTACTTTGTGAGCAGGTTTTTTTTCTACGAGCTATAGACAACAAATGACATCATCTTCTAATATTGTAAGAGCTATAACTTACAATATAAAGCTCCTTGCAACAATTCTTGATTTGATGTACAGAACTGAGTGTGACTCAGTCTATTTTTGTTACTCACCTTGTTCTTACTGTTTTGTTTTGTATTTAGCATTACACAACTTTTCCAGACTTTTCTTAACCCTGTCCAAACTCTTTTGGAATCTGGTGGAAAAATTATGTTCTGCCGACATTTTTTTATATGCTCCTCATTGTTGGAGGGGTTGTGCGTGTTGCTTCATGTGAGCTCTGTAATATCACAATGGCATCTGCAGGTTTCAAGTGAGTAGAATGCATTTGGTGGCATTGTGCTTTGGAGTGTTAACATACAGCATTAGAATATCCCTTTACTGTCAGTCTGGGAGTCATATTTTCTGTCAGTAGTTTAATGTATATTCATAAGCTTCTCCCAAACTCTCATCTCCCAAGCAACTTTTGAACTCATGCAGCCTCATATCATGACACTCAAATCATCCACACTCCATAATCACATGCCCGACCTGCTTGAGTCTTCTGAGCTTATCTTGGTCTTATCTGACCAATGAATATCCTCCCAATATTCATCAGACTTTTCAAGGGTTTTTTTTTTTTTAGCAAGTTTCATCTTACAGTTTTGTTGCATTGACTTCCTGATTTAGGACCATTTTTTTCAGTGGTCTGTCTTTTTTTTTATTTTGGTTGTAAGAAGAAATATTTGTCCTTACAAAAATTCAGTATTGAGAATTGATACAACTTTTAAATATTTTACATTTAATTGATATTTTACAGGAGTTTACACACATTTACAATCAAAAAAGAAACTGTTGTCTTGTCCTTTATCTAATTTGAATTGCTAATGCTGTATACCACCCAGCTCGGTACAAACAACATACTTTGTTTGTACCGATTCTTGGACATCATCCGTGCTCTCTTTACATTTTGATTCTTTCTACAGATGCAGCAACTGTTCTATGAAAACTATGAACACAACAAGAGAGGTTTCATTGAAGAACTTCACAGTCGCAAGATCCACAATGCAATTACACTCCATCCCAACAAAAGTCCTGCCTACCAGTACCGCCTCCACAGCTTCATGCTCAGCCGTGAGATCTCAAGGCTCCGTTACCGCACCATCCTACTCCACCGTGAAGGCCGACATATGAGTTATCTTAGTGATACAGAAATACTGTGGGAGGACCAACAGCTGGGGTCTCCACCTTCCTACATGCGCTATGTGCCCAGTGAGAGAAATGATGTCACTGAGTGGGATTTCATGACAAGCCATCATAGTTATTCTGCTGTTGAAAACAAGATGGCTAGGCAAAGCCTTGGGAAATTGCTTCGGACTGCCCTTGAAGACATTATAGTAGAGGTCATGGATATGATTAATGAAAATTCAAAGACACGTGGCCATGTAATTGACTTTAAAGAGATTCAATATGGCTACTACAGGGTGGATCCAATACATGGTGCCGAATATATCTTAGACTTGTTGCTTCTGTACAAAAAACATAAGGGACGTAAAATAACTCTGCCTGTGAGGCGACACGCTTACCTTCAGCAGTCTTTTAGCCAACCCTTCTTTACTGAAGCTGAAGATTTAAATGTGGCTGAACTTATGGCCGCCATCAACTCTGAATCAAAATCCCTGTCATTCCTATCCAACTCTCTGAAGTTCTTGTCACGTTTCCAGTTTTATGAGTCAACCAGGGAAATGTGGGAGCAAAGCCAGAAAAAGATCAACATTCTCGTCCCCCTGTCTGGTCGCTACAGCACTTTTATTCGTTTTATGGAGAACTTTGAGAAAGTGTGTTTGATACCCAAACAAAATGTGAAACTGTCCATCATTCTGGTTGACAATGTGAACACAAAGAAAAGAAAAAAGCATATTCATTTAATAATGGACTACAAAAGAAAGTATCCTAAAGCTGATATGCTTGTAATTCCCATGACAGGAAACTTTTCACGGGGGCTGGCTCTAGAGCTGGGTTCCTCACAGCTTGATAATGACACTTTACTGTTCTTCTGCGATGTTGATCTAATCTTTAGTGGTGATGCCCTGCAGCGCTGCAGAGACAATGCTGTTCAAGGGAGACAGGTATATTTCCCTATTGTCTTTAGCCAATATAACCCTAAGATGGTGTATGGTGAAAAGGCCCCAAGTGAAAACAAATTTGGGCTCACCAAGAAAAGTGGCTTTTGGCGTGATTATGGCTTTGGGATTACCTGTGTTTATAAGAGTGATTTACTAAAAGCTGGAGGTTTTGACACATCAATCCTAGGCTGGGGATTAGAAGATGTAGACTTATTCACCAAAGTTATAAATTCAGGTTTGAAAGTTTTACGCAGTCAAGAACCAGGAATTGTCCACATTTATCATCCTGTCAATTGCAATTCAAGTCTTGAGCAGAAGCAATACAAAATGTGCCTTGGGTCAAGAGCGAGTACGTTTGCATCAACAGTGCAGTTAGCAGAGATGTGGCTTGAGAAACACATAGAGGTAGGATATAACAGAACTTCATCCTGACATTCCAGCCTTCCAGGACTCCTCAATGCAAGTTACTCTCTGTTCTGTTTTAATGCAGACAGCCTCGCTAACCCATTTTATTGGTTAGCGAGGACCCTAACCAATTAAATGGTACAAGACCCAGCTGACAGCAGAATAGCAGGCAGAACAATGTTGAAGACACCCAAAGGTGAGACAACACAACAGAGACTCCGCCCAGTTTGTTGTGGAAACAAGTATAACTATCTGCTTAATCACTGACTTCCAAACCAGCTGGAAAGATGATGATAAGGATAGAAATAAGAAATATTTGGGATTTCTATTGGCTCAATGGAGCTGATGGCTATTCTGTATACATGCACCACTCTCTGTATACATGCATAATTGAACACTGCTAATTTGGGGGAGCTGAAAATTAAATAAATGGCCCAAAGAATAAGTTGCATTACCCAAAATACCCGGCAATTAAAAAGTAATGCTGTTGTAGTTGAGTTATGAGAGTGCTGGAAGTTATGCACAGACAGCTGCTTTACTCAGCTACAGGTTTGAGTGTGCAGCAGTAATTCAGTGAATTGGATACTCTGTTGCTGCCCTCCATGACTCAAGTCATTGTGCTCACTGAGCAGCATTCTGTACCACGCTGAACACTCTATGTGTGTTTGTGTGAATGTGTGCGCTTTGGTGAGGGATTTGGCCCTGCTGTATTGAACTAAACTAATCTACTAATTTCCCGGTGCAGTTTAGCGATCACCTTCTGCAGACCTGAAGCTGAGCTTGGTTAGTTACTGTCTCTGCCACATTTCCTGTGTGCCTCTGTACTGCAATAAATCCTGCTCAGCTATCTTATTTCTAGTCTTCAGCCTAACCATAACTTGTATTGTGATTCAGCATCTTCATTGCCATAATTTTATTCAATCAAAACCTAGGAAAACACATTAAGGTAGAATCTCATTCTCAGTTAGCCAAGGTGCATACAATAAATGTAGAAAAGCATAAATGAAATACCAATGAAGGAGGAATGTATAGCTTTATCAATTAAACTAAATATTTTTACATTAAGTCATAATAAAAATTCCTGTGATAAAACCAAAGGTGAAGCGATACACAGCTGACTACCCATAAATAACAGAAAGAGTTTTTTTCTTGTACAAAACAAGGTTTGTTTCTACAAAACAAAAACAACAATGTCAGTCACAGCTTTATAAGCTTTGATAATTGTGTCTTTATGCACTTTAAAACTAAGGTTTCCATGGATTTACATGCCTAATGTAGGTATTTATAGTGTTGCACTCTCTTTTAGTGTTATTAATAGAACAAATTATAATACTACCATAACTGGTCAGGTATGCATTTCAGATCATTTTGGTTTTTGCACAGCTTAAGACCAGTTTCACATTTAGAGGTCAACATAAACGTTACTGCTCTCCTGAGCGTGCTTTCTTATTCACTGAAATGTAATACTAGAAGAGAGCTGATACAATGCTACCATCATCTGTAGCATTTATTATAAAAGTGATATTTCCTTGTAAAATACACTGCTCAAAAAAAAATTAAAGGAATGCTTTGAAAACACATCAGATCTCAATGGAAAAAAACATGCTGGATGTCTGTATTATGTTGACTGCTTTAGGAACACAAGGATGCCACGTTGGTTATTGAAAATGAAAATTATCAACCTGCAAAGGGCTGCATTCAAAGACACCCTGAAAATCAAAGTGAAAAAATTATGCAGCAGGCGGGCACCAGGATGCTGGGCAGTGATCACAGGACCCTCTAGAGACCATCCAGCCCTTAGACCACCCTCATGAAGTCTGTCTCTGATTGTTTCGTCAGAAACATTCACTCCAGTGGCCTGATGAAAGTCATTTAGTAGGTGGTGCTCATCCTATTCCTCCTTGCACAAAGCAGCAGATACTGATCCTGCTGATGGATTAAGGACCTTCTACGGTCTTGTCCAACTTTCTTAGAGTAACTGCCTGTTTCCTGGAATCTCCTCTATGAGCCTGTGACGGAGGACACAGCAAACCTTTTGGGAATGGCACGTATTGATGTGCCATCTTGGAGGAGTCTGTAGGGTCCAGGTACTGCCTCATGTTATCAATAGTGATACTGACCCTAGCCAAATGTTAAAGTATTAAAAAAAAACCAAAAAAAAAAACAGAAAGGATGAGGAGAGAAAAAATGTGAGTGTCCTCCACCTGCAAAACCATTCCTGTTGTGGGGGGTGTCTCATTGTTGCCCTTCTAGTCACCTGTTGTTCATTTCATTAACACCAAAGCAGCTGAAACTGATGAACAAATTCCCTCTAATACTAAACTGACCAGATCAATATCCCAGATGTTTAACTGACTTGATGCTATACTCTAATTAAAAAAAAATTCCTTAAAATTTATTTTTGAGCACAGTATGTAAGCAAATGTCCAGATCTTGTTTTAGACCAAGGTCCTGTTTCTGAGTCACATATAGGCTTTTCCACCTGACTGATTAAGCAGTAATTTGGTGATTTTGAAATCTTTTAAACTTCTGAGTTAGATTAGAAGAGGGTTGGATGAAAATGTCATTTTTAATTATTATATTTTGAGCTTTAAGTGTGCTCATATGGAACTGCAGAGTTTGAAATGTTAGTGTAGTTACCTTTGAAACTCTACTGTTTTATTTACTTATTTTTATTGTAACCATCTTCTGTATGTGTTACTGAGCTTTAAATGACCATATCAGTGCTTTCTGATGTTCAAATGCCACAAATTCAGTGTAATGTGAAATCTTATTAGAACATGTGTGATTATTCTTTCATTAAGCAATTTTTAAACTCAGGCAGTCATTAAAGCAGGCAGTGCCAATAAAATCAAAGGTGTCATATCTCTGCCAAGACAAATTCTGTAACCTGTCATTTTAAAGGAACTGATCTGGAACCGCACCAAAGTTTAACGGTTCTTCCTTTTCCTTCCTTTGCTCACCACAAAATGTTATATATATGTATATATATATATATTTTTTTTGTTTTGTTTTGTTTTTTGTTACAGTAATAAAAATCAATATTCTCTGTCACAAGGTGGTGACAGAAATAGTGTTTGGTGATGGTGTTTGTTCAGTTCTGAATCCCTGGACAATCCCAATCCTAAAGGTAGTTATAATATATTAATAGAATCAGAACAGTTACCTGTACTATACCAGATTACCTTTGACACACACACTAGTTTATTTATTTATTTGCTATCCAAGCATAATGGCTTTAAAGCATGGGTGGGCAAACTATGGCCCGTGGGCCACACCGTGCTCCTTTTAATCCGGCCCGCCAAAGATTGGTACAGAATTGCCCAGATCAAATCATATCATAATTATGACTAATGTCGAGGATTCTGAGAATTGCTACAACAAAACTAACACCAGACTTCGATGCACTGGCAAAAACAACACTGCTCCCACTAAATATAAATCTATTTATTAACACTGTAATGCCTTTTTTATGTTCATGTTTGATATGTATGCATCTGGTGCTGGCCCAGCCCGTCTGTCAAATTTCAAAAAGTCAATGTGGCCCCAGAGCCAAAAAGTTTGCCCATCCCTGCTTTAAAGTCTCATAGCAATAATAACAGCAACCTTGTAGTAACTGATTATTTATAATATATATTAATCAGTGTTTTCCTATGCTGCTGGTTTCACTCAAAGTTTTACTATAAAAGTTGTAATTCTGCATGGTAAATCTGTGCTTGTTTGAAACAGCTGATTTAAGCATCTATGAACATGCTGAAACTCTGAAGACTGCTTTTACTCAAAGTTTTCAGTATTTTGTAATAAATACATTCATTGAGACAGAGGCAGGAATTATACATGGAGGGGTGAAAAAGGGAAAGGCTTGACCCTTTGACTCTTACAGTGAGGATCTACTTGCTCTGTTAGGGATTCTTCTGACATGCCCTGACTCATGGGTCCCCTTATAGGCAAGCGTCACTGCAGATCAATACAGTGTTGTTTTGAGTATCGCTTTCATCCTATGATGAATGTTTTTATTTTGGTGGGATTGGTTTCTTCCAGCATGACAATGTACCCATCCACAGGGGCATTGAATGAATCAGTATGTTAAAATTTATTCATTAAAACTATGATTCATTCCACATCTTGAAACACTTTCCCATATATTAATTGGCTGTTTACAAACATCAGTACATGTCTCACAAGAAATATGTAACTCAAAATGAGATCTGCTGATCTATGGATGCATCCCTGCAAAGATGACAACCAGGTAGAACAAGAGCTGGCATAACAAAGGTAATAGTTAATGTGATAGAAAGAGGAAATACACAAATGTAAGAAAACTGTGACATGAGACCACAAAGACAGCATTTAGTTTCAATTTATACTTACTGTCTTTATTTATTGAGAGAGTTGGGAAAGTTGCAGTCAAATTGCCAAACCTGTGTCCTACATAACTAGTGTGTGTTTATTTTTAAGCTGATATATCCAAATTTCAGACTACATCTCAGTGTTGGTGACCCACATTGTCCCAAAAAAGACATACTTCGGACCCACATTTAGGTGGTTGGGAGTCTGGTCACCCAATCTGGGGGTGAAGAAAATAATGTCCTTTTTGTTGTTGCTGTTGTTTTGTTTCTCCAAAACCTGTGCCAAAGCACTCTCTGTAGAAGGACACAAAATTTCTTGATTTGTGTTTCAGTACGATCAAGTATCAATTATCAAATTAATCACAATAACGTTTTATGCAGTTATTAATTTCAGTTAAATTAAATCATCTTTTTGATATTAATTATAATTGCGCTATTAGACATAATTTAGATAATTTATTTATTTTACTTTACTTTTATATTTTTAAATTGATGTATGTGTTTTATTTTTGTTATTGCTAACGGCGGGAGAAACACAGTAGCGGTGGTGGGTGGTGTCTTGTGGGATTTACAAAGTAGTACTTTAAACGCGTCACTGCTAGTGACGTTGTTCAAGGAAGTTAAACATGGCGTCGGGACAGCAGTGGGTGTTGGTGGAAATGGTGCAGGCATTTTATGAGGTGAGTGTTTCTTCTCCTCGACGTGCTGACTTGTTTTCCCATGTTTAGCTACACGTTGGTGTTTTTAAATTAGTTCGGGGTTGTTAACCGTAAACTTCTCGGTGGCGGCCCGAGAAAAGTATTTTACACACTTCCGCATCCAGTCGCATGGATGCGTTGGCTGCTGAAGGGCTCAGTGCGTAGCTGTTCATTGAACAGGCGACTTATCGAGGAAGTGTTTGGTAGCTAGCTGCTACTGCTGTAAGATGAGGTGAGCTCCAGAGCTGGAGCCAAGTTTGTAAATGTGTGTAGAACCATAGAGCTGCTGCGGGAGCTCTATCTGGAGTTTTTACCCCTCAGCCTGAAAAGGGTAAAGAGGCATTGTTGACAACCTGCTGGGCAGGCGGGCAGCCATCTTTCAATTTTGTGAACGCAATAACTCGAGAATAATATGTGGTTTTATATTTATTATGTGGGTGACTTTAACTGCTGAAGCTTTTTGTTTCTCAGTGCTATGGTTATTTATTTATTTATTTTAAATGATCTCTGTGATTGATATCTGTCTGATTTGTGACAAGGGACACTTCAAGTCACTACAAAATAGTTTGTGTGTCTCGTTCCATTATGACAGTGCCATAGGTCACAATGACAATTGTATCGAACACAGTAAATTATTGATCATAACTCTGGTTTTACTTGGCTTATCAACACAATTTAAAAACTGATGCATAGTTTGAAGTCTGCATTTTTAACTCGTGTTAAGTTGTCCGTACCTTAGGAGAACTAATGACTGTTGCATTTAACTTTCATTAAAACATTTACAAGGTTCCTGAAATGTTTCCACTTATCGTAATCATTTTCTTTGAAACATGCTACATGAAATGTATTTCAAGACTTGTACTGTATTTCTCAGGCTCCTGCTTATCACCTTATTCTGGAGGGCATCCTCATACTGTGGATCATCAGGCTTCTGTTCTCTAAGACCTACAAACTTCATGAGACCTATAAACTGACAGAGAAGGTAAACATGGTGCAGTGAAAATCAAACACCACAATTATTTGTGTCACCAAACTCTTCTCACATATTTCAACATTACAGGAAAAGGAGGACCTGATTGAGGAATGGCAGCCAGAGCCACTAGTTCCTGTTTCCAAAGATCACCCCACTGTCAACTATGATGTTGTCACAGGGTAAACACACAGGCACCACACTGCTTTACTTAAAGTTTTAAATATTCACTAAAGCTAAATGGCCACAAGGGCCAAGTGTGATAGCAGAAGTATTTTCTTTCTTCACATTTATGCTGTGAGTGGATAAAATCAGTAATGGAAGATGTAGCCAAATTGTTCTGAACTGAAATCTGAGAATGATATCAAGTGTAACTATATGTATGAAATGAATCAAAATGACACTAATTTTATGGTCTTATAAAATGTTTTGTCCTCTGATTTCTGTAGAATTAAAGTGTGTTAAGGAAAAAATTCAAATGCTCAGTTTTTCATTACAGACCTCCCAGTCACAAAATCATAATCAATGGAAAAGAGTGCATTAACTTTGCATCATTTAACTTCCTGGGTCTCCTTGACAATGAGCGGGTTAAGGTGAGTATTATTTAAAAGCAACCTGTACTGGTAATTTCCAGCAACATATTTTCTTCCTCTGGCTCTCTAGCATGATTCACAATTCTAAATTATTTTTATTTATGTAATACGGGTTCTTGGTGTCCCCCCTCAGTTTGTCTTCATCATCCTGTTTGAAACGAGTTTTGGTTCATCCTCACTTTAAACTCACTTTCTTCTGGCAAACAGAAGGCTTGAACAGCAGCAGAGATTACCATATTAGGGATATTGTTGTTCTATGACCTAGAGGTCCTAGAGTAAATTAAAAACTGTCTAAAACTGAAAACACTCTGAGTCCTGAGTTTTTGCTTAATGCAAATTGCTTGCTATGAGCATCCTTATTTCAGAAAATGTAATGCAGCAGTCAAAAACAGCCAAGCACTGACTCAGTCAAGAACAGCCAGGCCTTCTAATATTTCCAATAATTGTTGTCTTAATCTCACTGTTGGCAAACATCTCTCAAAAGTACGTTTGAAATATGTAATTTATTGAACTGCATAAACTGCTAATAAACAGCGCAGTATTTTGCCCCAAATCTTTGTCCAGAAAACCTCTCAGATGTTAAGGGAAAAAACCCCACTCATCACAGCCACACACAGCTAGGAGCGCCCTGTCAGCTAGTGAAATTTGCACCATTAATGATGCTGATGAAATTCAGTGTTTGGTTGGCTCATGGTGCTGTGTGAATTGTGATCGATTGACAGTTTCCTGTAAACCTAATAGAGTTTTTACCCCTCAGCTTAAAAAGAGTAAAGGGGTATTGTTGACAACCTGCTGGGCAGGTGGGCAACCAACTTTCAATTTTGTGAGTGCAATAACTCAAGAATAATATGTGGTTTTATATTTATTATAATTTTAGCATTTTTTATTCTTGTTCTTAACCATTTGCTCAACCAATGATGTGTTCTAGAGCTCCAGGGATTTGTGCCATCTAAAGAGTCTCCTGCTAGGAGGCTGAGGGGGGCATTGGGAGTTAACAGTAGTTTTATTTTTGTTTTAATCAGATGTTTTATTTATTTTTGTGTCATTATTAAACATAATAATTTAAAGAACAGAACATAGTTTGTGATCGTCAATTTAAAATTACTTCAGCCTGGTTTTTCTATGTTTTTGTTTCTGTGCCGTAAATAAGAAAAGGAGTAATAAGTTCCCTTTAAGCTTGGCTCTTCAGTGAATATTAGTTTAATTAAAACTTGAGTACATTCTAATTTAATAATTTTAATCACATTTTTCATTACAGCAAAAGGCTTTGGCATCACTGAAGAAATATGGCGTGGGCACTTGTGGTCCAAGAGGTTTCTATGGGACGTTTGGTGAGTTCAACTATTCTGTTAATGTTCCACCATCTGATATAGAACACTGATCCCTGCTTAAATATGCCCTTATCTAATTCTTTACTTCAGTTATATCTTTGGCATAAACCAATGTGTTGTTAAACAGAAACATGGCTTCCTTCAAGGCTTAACTCCAGGTCCATTTCCTTTCTTCACTCTTTGTCATTTCCTCTGTTGGCTCTGTTTTCAGCTTTATGTAGACCAGACCATTTAAAATGAGGTTATAGAGGCTGAAGCTTTTCTGCAGTCTTTTTTTTTTATTTTATTTTAACTTTCTCATTATAAGATCAGTGCCCTGAGCCTTCCAGTTGCCACGGGGAGAACTGTTTCCTTCACTTTCCACATCCTCTCTAGCTCTTCTCACAGCCTTTGGTATTTCCCGATACTTATACTTATTTCTTGCAATAAAATGTAGAATAATTATCTAATAATCATACAATGTGATTTTCTGTATTTTTTTTTTTTTTTTAATTCTCTCACGGTTGAAGTGTACCTACGATAAAAATCACAGATCTCTCTTCTTTGTTGGTGGGAAAACTTGCAAAATCAGCAGTGTGTCAAATACTTACTTTGCCCACTGTATGTTCCTTCTTCCTGATGCTGCTACTTGGTATTGCTACATCTATCAAAACAGCTTTCTCCTTTTGCTTGTCCACCACTACTGTGTCCGGGTGGTTAGCTATCACGTTTTGTCCGCCTGTATCTGGAAGTCTCACAGGATCTTTGCTCAGCCATTCTCAACCACTTAAATTGAAATTTGTGATGTGAAGTTTTTTTTATTAGTGTGTACTTAAATATAGGACTTTGCAGGACTGCTGAACTTTTTTCATATCCTCCCACTCAATATAAAGCGGGAGGGTATAGTTGTAATATTGTGTGTCTGTCCGGGCATCTCTTCATGAGGTTTTACCTTTCCTGTCTGTAGAATCCATAAAGACACATAAAATTTTGCTTGTGTTCTTTACACAGAGACGTGCAACATCATATTTATCTGTCTGTTTCTCCGGGTAAAATGGTTTTTCAGAGTATAATAAGATGTCTGCTGAAGGGTTCTCTGTTATGCAATGGGGCTGTAATGTTATCTAGACTTCCAAATCTATTTTATATTTTTATTTATGGTGTTTGGTGATGGGTCCTGTTTGATGTAGCTGTCCCGAATTACAGATCCTGGTTTGTTTTGATGGCGAAAAAGACCAGTGAAAATTTCAGGCTTTTATCTTTAATAGTTTTTGAGATATGCATGTTCAAACAATATCTAAGATTTCAGCGAGCAAAAAAAAAAAAAAGGCCTGAACATGGGTTGACGGACATGTTAAAACTTTGGACCACAAAATGTGTATGCATATCAGTGATGGTGAAGCTGAAAATGTTAAAATATTGATGATTTGAGATGGAATGACCCAATGCTAACTGATGGGCTGAAACCTTTCTGTCAAGCACAAGCATTTGAAATCATACTGCTCAGTCTTTATTTTAAAGCGCAGTGACTTGTGACCTGTGATTAAACCCCAATTTTACCACATCCACTAAAAAGTCAGAAATGCTAATAATAAGGATAAAAACAAATGACAGTGACATTTAGAAGGTGTTACCAATTAGTGACTTCTGTTGTTTCCCTGCCCCCAGATGTTCACCTGGAGCTGGAAAGTCGTCTTGCCAAGTTCATGAAAACTGAAGAAGCCATTATCTATTCATATGGCTTTGCAACTATTGCTAGTGCAATACCTGCCTACTCCAAGAGAGGGGACATCATCTTTGTGTGAGTGTTGTCTCTGAGAGTGAGCGTGACAGACGTGCGTGCATTGTTCTCTAATAATAATAATAATAATGGAAGCATGTCTAGCATAGAAAGTTCTCTGTGGAACTCTGTGATTAACTCAGTACATGAGGAAGACCCCTTGCTTAAATGACCAAATTGGAATCTCAGATCAACGTGACTCAAAACAGCATCGTGCCTTTAAAACAAACTGTGTATTTTAGCCTCTGTAAACTGCTGTGATCAGTGAGATCCAATGCTGCACTGAAATGAGTCCACTGTCAGATGCCATAAGAAGATCATTAGTGTGCTTCGCTACATTTCTATGCAGTGAAATTGGTCCATAATTGACTGAGAGCTTGATCAGATAAGAGCTGTACACACATTAAAAGCCAGTGGTACGTAACCCGTTATTAAAGATAGTATAGCTTAGTTTACACAGACACACATTTACCTTGCCTCCAAATCTGTGAGTACTTGATATGTTTTGGTTCCATAGTTTTAAAGTTTTCCCTTTTTTTTATTTTCTGTTCAGAGATGAAGCAGCCTGTTTCTCCATCCAAAAAGGGCTTCAGGCATCCCGCAGCTTCATTAAATATTTCAAGCACAATGACATGGAGGACTTGGAGAGGTTGCTTAAGGAGCAGGAGCTGGAGGACCTCAAGGTTGGTAGAGACAGACAATTTAAATTTAATAAACATTTAAACCTTTATTTTACAAAGTAAATTGTTTGAGAACCAGTTCTCATTTACAAACATGGCCTGACCATAATAAAAGTTAATTAATAAATCTATAAATGCTGTGTTTCTGTTTCTGTAGAATCCTCGCAAAGCACGTGTGACCCGGAAGTTTATTGTAGTTGAGGGGCTGTACATCAACACTGCCGATATCTGTCCTCTCCCTGAACTGGTAAATGGAATAATTCAGTATCACTCTGCACAAGAGAGTAGAAGTACTGCACACTGCCATCTCAGTCATGGATGGGTTCGTGTGTCAGCCACAAGGGGTTGTATTCAAGTAGTGGTCATTACTCAGTCAGTGTAGACGTTTACGAGCTTTATGGGTCACATTTGTAACTTTCACAGATGATCTGTAAACCTCAAATCAGCTCAAACTGATTGCACCTAGTGTGGAATTTCCCTATTATATACTTCCAGAATTTGAAAAGCTATGCTGAAGAACCCCAGTAGCAGATGCCATCAGTAAACTAAAAGCAAGGAAATGATGTAAATGAAGTAAAGTGCTATGTCTTGAGCCATCACTCATTTGTTTAGATTTTACTTCCAAGGAGCCACACTATTTTTTTTTTTTTTTTTTAAAGCGGACTTGGCCAATAGTTCTCCAGGTTTTTCGGAATGTCTTTCAAAGTTTTTCTTTGAAAACTTGCTGCTTTTTTACTCCATTTTTTGTTGTTGTTGTTTTTTGTTTTGTTTTGTTCTCACTTAACATCAATCTTTAAATCATTCAAGCATACAAAAGGCACCTAATTTAAAGGATGAACCTGTGATTTCTACAAATAACAGACACCTTGCAAAGAACCAATTTTTAATTGGTTAAGGCACTTTGTTGCCTGTTGCAAAAACATAATTTGTTCTCATTTCTTTAGTTGAATCTACAAAAATTCAGAAGAGAGCCGAGTTTGACAGGCTTAAAATAGTATTTTGCACAAACAAGGGTATTCCCAAAGTACTATTAGCCAAAAACTTGGCATATGTTGGCATGGTGGGCAGTGTGTCCTTAAAAAATTTGTAGAAATTTGACAAGTGGAGGACAAAAGTGGCAGGCATTAAAAAAACAGCCATTCTTAAGGAAAGGAAAAGGCTGATGCATGCTAAATTACACAATAACTGGACCGAAAATTATAAGCAATATGTAGTTTTATGTAGTCGTGAAACCAAATTTGAGATTTTTTTTTTTTGTTCAAATTGTCGTCAGCATGTAAGGAGGTCATGAGAGAGGTACAACAATGTAAAACCGAGGAGAGGCTCAGTCGTGGTTTGGGGCTGCATTTCTCTCAGTAGTAGTCAGTTTTTATGACATAATGATCTACCGTGCAGCTTTTCACTATGATGGTGATCCCACATAGATTGTCCGTGCAGTAAAATATCCCAAACATTGACTGTGTGCCAGTGATAAGTTTAACCCAAGCAATAAGACTGAACGTGATGTTGGTGATGATGTTTCTAATAAAGCATAATTATGCCAGAGCTGTCCTATTTTTCTCCATTTATTGAGTGTTTTGTGGCTTCCAGGTGAAGCTCAAGTACAAATACAAGGTGCGGATCTTTCTTGAGGAGAGCATGTCTTTTGGTGTGTTGGGAGAACATGGCCGAGGCGTCACAGAACACTTTGGCATCAATGTGAGTACAAAAACTAAATCAAACGTGTTACTGTTTTCTCTGCTGGTAGCTTTACTATAGTCAAGATCAGTAGATGCAACCAAATAAACACAGAAACAAGATGTGATTAAACTGTAAACAAGGATTCTTTGGAGTCTGTGTAAAGTCTGGAATCTGTAGACGGGATGAAATGTCTCGATGGTTTGCCAGACCTTTACTGTAGCTGCCTTCAGAGCTGCCTTAACTTTTGTCTTAAGTGAAAAGCATTCTCATTTCTGATTGAGGTCAGGTGACTGACTCAGTCATTTAACAGTATCCCATTTGTCCACCTTAAGAACCCTTTAGGTTGCTTTGTTCACATGTTTTGGGTCATTATTAATCTGTACCATGAAGTGCTGTTTGGCACCATTTGTCTGAATCTCAGGAGAGTATAGTCCTGTACACTTCAAAATCCATCCTGCTTCTTCTATTGGCCGTCACATCATCAATAAACACTACTGACCCAGCCATACATGCCAATGCTGTAACGCATACACTCCCCTCCAGGAGTACTGGAACAGTGAGGCCAGTTTCTTTATTTTTGCTGTAGACTGAAAACATCTAGTTTTGATATTTTATTAAAAAACAAACAAACAAACAATGAGACAAAAGTTCAACATCTGGGCAACGGAGTGAATTTGAAATTGGTGTGAGTGAAATTACTGTAATAACCACATGCTGCCTGTGAGGTGTCGGTGTGGGGGCCAAAAAGTGATTGTCTGCCATAAAGTTATTTACAATGTTTCTATGTGCTTATATGTGGAACGTTTTCTGCTGCCTTCTTGGCCAGATTTCTCTTTAAAGACATTTTTAATGTCAGTGACAGTTTTTACTCTGATAAATAAGGAATATAGAAAAGTTGTTAATTGCAGCTTCTACCTTGTGACAGAAATGTTGTTTCTTGCTCGGAATGACTTGATGTAATTTGTGAGATTTTTTGGCACATTATAGATCAACAAGTCATTTAGTTTTGTTGTAGTGCACAAAGAGAAAAGGCAAACTGAGAGAGAACCTTTGGCTCAGTCTGATTTTTAATAAATTTGAATAGATGATTTGTGGTTTTGGCTCCAGACTATCCTTGATTAGTCACTCAAATCTGAAAACCTTGCCAGTAGGAGTCATGTGTGGAATAATAACATGATAACATTTCTGCTTCATGAAGATGGATGACATTGACCTGATAAGTGCTAACATGGAAAATGCTGTGGCTTCCATCGGAGGTTTCTGCTGCGGCCGCTCCTTTGTCATCGACCACCAGGTAAGGAAAAAAAAAAATTGTTTGTGGTACTCATCAGATAATCTGGCATTCTTGCATGTCATTCTCAAAATTAGTGATTAATTCTATGCTTGACAAGTCATTATATCCACTTTAAGCCTATTCCTTTATCAAATCTTTGACTTAGTTACATACCCAATCCCCAAAAAGTTGACACGGTGTAAAATGTAAATAAAAACAGAATTCAACAATTTGCAAATCTCATAAATCCATATTTTATTTGCAATATAACATAGAAAACATATCAGATGTTTAAAGTGAGACATGCTCTAGATATGAGAAACAGGCAGTGAGACTCTGTGTGTACTGCGGATTTTTCTAAAGCATTTGAAAGCTGATTGTGTGTGTAAGAGGGGTGACAATGTGCATCCTGCATCGTATAACATAAAGCAATGCAATAGTGTAATTGACCAGGCACTATGAAGCCAGTAAATGTCTATTATTAAAAGCCTTCATAAGGAATTAGATCACCTTTTTTAATTCCATTGTTCTTTCTAAATAATTTCACGGTCTACCGGTGATTGTTAGTCAGGCTGATCATACAACAGTTTCTAAATAGGTTTTTTTAAGATGCCACACTTCAACTGATTTCAGTATTTTTTAGTCTCCTGAAAACTGTGACTACCAATTGTTAAATAAGTTTAATGTCATAGAACATCTATTCAGTCTGCTGCCTAAGGTAAAGCAATCTTCTGTGGGATAGACCCAGTGTTATGCCTACAATAAGCACAGAGCGTTTTGTTGCACTTGTGTGTATATGTAAAATGTGTAAAATTACACTTTTTAAAAAATATTTTGGAGAAAGACTTTTTCGTTTCAGGAAAAATATTGGTTCATTTTGAATTTTGTGGCTGCAGCAAGTTGGGACAGGGCCATGTTTACCATTGTGTAGCATCCCTTCTTCTTTTAACAACAGTCCATAAATGGCTGATCTGAGGAGACCATCTGCTGCACTTTTGGGAGAGGAACGTTCCATTTTTGCCTGATATAGGAATCTAGCTGCTCAACAGTCCTGTGTCTCCTTTGTCATATTTTTTGTTTCATGATGCAGCAAATGTTTTTAGTTGGTCAAAGACCTGGAATGCAAACAGGTCAGTTCAGTATCCGGACTCTTCTGCTACAAATGCTGTTTCAATGGGTGCAGTATGCAGTTTGTCTTACTGAAATATGTAAGGCCTTCCCTGAAAAAGATGTCATCTGGATGGGAACATATACTGCTAGGACACCTCTATATTTACCTTTCAGCACTGATGTGCCTTTCCTGATGTCCAAGCTGCCAATTGTCTGTGTAGGTTCTCAGAGGACCAGTTACCTTTTTCAAGCTCTTAAGACTGTCGTGACCTGGATGACTAAGTTTGTAGATGTCTGTGGAGCTTGAAAAAAAAGCGACTGGATTTTTTTTTGTTTCTTGAAGATGTTTCATCTTTCATCTGAAAGCCTTCTTCAGTTCTCAAACCCAAAGGTGGAGATACCCAGGTATTTAAACCCCAGTGCAGGTGTTGGTAGATGTTGTATGTAGATACAGTTTGGATACAAATTTTGTGAACCACTGTCCAGTTTTTAAAGACTCTCTTTTTATACCAATCGTGTTACTGACCTGTTCCAAAATGTTTCTTTTTAGTACATTTAATGTTCCAGTTTTTTGTTTCCCTTGTTCCAACTTTTTTTTTGTAGCTGGCTTCAAATTCAAACTGATCTAATAATTTTCATGAAATGGTAAAATGTTTCAGTTTAGTAGTGTTTTTATGTTCTATTGTGAGTAGGAATTAGAGTTTGAAATTTGGGGGTGTATATATTCATTCATTGGCTGTAATAAGCTAGTGACAGTTCTCAAAAGCAGTCTTTGCAATATTAAAATGATGATGCAAACTTTTAATGTTTTGTACTTTACCTGGATGGTATCTGTATTCTTTAATATGGAAAAAGCATAAACCAGTTTCACTGAGGGAGTGGTCCAGAACAGATTTAAAGAGTGCTGACAGTTTCCAGCAACAACAGCGCTGAGCGTAAAGTCAGTAATTTCACTCATCTGTCCAGTTTCAGTCACTCTGAAACTGGACAGGCTTCTTGAGGTGAAGTGATGGTGATACAGACTGAAGCTGCTGGTTGGTTATGACTTTAATCAATCGGTATTTTTCAATTGATCAATGTTAAAATGGTAATAATGAAGATAAGATTTAGTAAAATAATTGAATGTATTTCTGTAGCGTCTCTCAGGCCAGGGCTACTGTTTCTCTGCCTCCCTGCCTCCTATGCTGGCTGCAGCTGCTATCGAGGCTCTTACCATCATGGAGGAGGACCCAGGTACGCACCCTTTTCTTACCTACTCCAGCTCAGGAAAAATCCATTGCTCTTAGCTGAGGATCTCAAGCTTTTTTTGTGTAAGATAACCTGTTATGGTTAACCTCCTGCAGATTAGAAATTTGTTTTATTAGAAGTGTTTTCTTTTCACATGTTTTCATTTGATCTTCTCCTCTGCAGATATTTTCAGAGTCCTCAGAGAAAAGTGCAGGCATGTTTACAATGCTTTACAGGGGTAAGTTTATATCTATATATTTTTTTTTTCTGTGATTATATTGACACCATGGCTTTAATGAAGACCTCTCAGATGATTTTATTTTGACTGCTGGTAATGTAGGATTTTTTTTGGGGGGGTTGCAACTCTCCATTACAGTTTTCTGCTGCAGCATCATTATTTGCACCCCAAACACTCCAGCCTTTCACAGAAAATGAAAGCACCTGACAGCTACCTGTATATCAGTGTGTATGTTAGGCATGAGAATACATAGGTTTACACTGAAATTATCTTCACATTGTGTTGCTTTAAACATTGTCTATGATAAATTATTTTTGGTGTATATTTACGTTATTTTCCATGTGTGACAGAACACCAGGTCTAAAGTTAGTAGGGGTGCCATTGGCACCAGCTCTTCACTTGGAGCTGGAGAGAGGCTCGGGCTCCAGGGACTCTGACATGAAGCAGCTCCGCAGCATTGTAGATTATGTAAGTCTTCACTGCACCAGATGATCCCATCAGACAGACACCCAAGATATTTGAAGTTTTTGGAGATCTCTGTTTGAGTTCATATATAATAACTTTGGATTTAGTGTCAAAGTTGAGATTTAACCCTTTTGCTCATGTTCAGTGTCGGCAGTGCTCTGTGGTTTTAGTATTTTTCCTGTCTTACGCTCATCAATCACGTGGTAGAATACTTTATAAAAATGTGTGTAAATAAAGATGATTTTTAATGTCTCATGGAGTTTCCATCATTTGTCTTAGTGTATGGAAAGACATGTGGCTCTGACCCTAGCTCGGTACCTGGAAAAAGAGGAGCGCTTTCTCCCCTCTCCGAGGTAAGAGGCCTTACCTTTCTCTGCGTCTGGTGCGCTGTATGAGTTCTGTCTTTTAGTGCTTTCTTTCATTTTTGTTTCAATGGATTAATTAAAAGAACTCAGACATTTGTTTGAAATCATTTCTGTAAATAACAAAATCTTGACCTGGTCTTGGTGTGTCTGACTGCTCCACCTGTGTGTGCCCAGTATCAGAGTGGTGGTCACCATTGAGCAGACAGAGGAGGACATTCAGAAGGCTGTGTCTTGTATCAGAGAGGCGGCTTCAACCCTCCTCAAAAGTTAGCAGACATCACTGGAGCTTTAACACAAGTCTGCACCATTGGTTGGGTGGGACATCAGTGCGATCCACCGGACTGACTGACTGAATGTGTTGTGAGATCTCTAATAATGAATTGACTCTTAGTAATTCTTTGCCTTTTTTTCCCTTATGTACCTTGTTATACTACATGTTGTATGTAATGAACGAGAGTCTTGGCCATCAGCAGGACTGTCTCAGCTTGTCTTTCTCCTCTGAATAAAAATGGCCCCCGAGCACTAATAGAGAAAACCATTTTAAACTTGGTTTCCACAGATCAAATAACTTGCTGTTTTTATGAACTGACCAAAGAGGGCCTGTTGTATTCTTTGATGTATTTAATGTGTCTGAAGTCTACCACTACTTGAAATGTACACAACAGTTGTTTTTATATGCCACTGATTGTTGTAGCAAACAAAAATACAAATTTTTACATTTTGGATTCTTTTTTTTTTTTCTTTTTTTTTAATTCACCTTGAAGTCATTGGATTTGTTTGTTTTTTTTTAAGTGGTGTGTGTATATAGAGCGATATCAGAATGTGTTTTACTCTGTGTAAGTGTCTTACTGTGTATCAGTTTTGGGTTAAGGCAGGGTTTTAGCTCTACAGAGTACCAAAAGCCAACAGTAAATTTTAAACTGGTATTTTCAAGTGGATTGACCTGAATATTTGTTTTTTTTTATCTTTATACAGAAAAGGTTTTGGAATGGTTTCTAAAACAGAAATGTATATGCCTGGAATCAAGCATATAAGTAAATGTGATCTCTTAAATACTAGCTTTGAATTTTTTTTTTTCAAAGCTCAAACTGAGGTCACCATGGGGACATCCCAGGAAGCAGGTTTTGCTAATAACTCTGGGTTTGCTAACCCTAAAACGAGGTAAACTCTGGTTTTCTGTTCCAGAAGGAGAGCTAACTGCAACTTTGAGTCAGTTACTGGGGTAACAGACGCTGTGACCTTACCTGGCAGGTTTTATCCAACAAACTGAGTGTCTCTCTGACTCCTCCCCTCCTGCTGCACCTGAACCACCTGTTTGACACTCCCATTCATTTCCTCCTTCATAAGGTGGCTGTCAGAGTGTCAGAGGAGCGAATTCATCTCCAGACGTTTATGTTTCTACAAGCACTGAAATCCCAGTTAGACGTTAGTTTGTTATTTTTGTACTTAACATGAAGCTTTTACAGTCGTTCATTCGTCAACAGGCTGTAAGGACAGAGAGAGCGATGATGTCATGGATTTATAATGAGCCAGCTATCAGACTGTCAGTCAGTTCCACTGAAACATTTACTGTAGCATCACTGTTACATCACACTGATCTGGATGAAGCTTTAGACACAGAACACACTTTGGATGGAAAAATGTCTGGATCCTGGACATGATGTGAATGTTTGAGTGAACATGAGGCTGAAACGATTCTAAGACTTGAAAACTGAACTAAATATATTTAAAGTGACTTAAATCAACATTTTGAAAGTTATGATGTCTGTAATTCAGAATATGTATCTCCACATATTTCCATTGAAAATCACCTAAATTGGTGATCATAGGCTCTATAATGGATCTGCAAACTGTGTCTGAGTCCACCTGAATTCTCCATTAAAAGAATGAATAAAGTGAAGGTGCTTTTCCATCAATATATTCCATTTTTACTGTATGTTTAAACAATTAAATGGTCATAAACTGCAGCAAAAACTGTTTTTGAGTAATAAACTGACCTGAGGTCAGCTCTGCCCCGGGTTCTGCTCACACAGGTTGGTCAGTAAACTCAGTCTGAGCTGTTTCTCCACATTTTTATCTTCACTTTCTGTCTCCTTTAGTTTGTCCGTCAGGCTGCAGCTGAATAATTAAATTTTATAAATCAAATGTGAAATTAGGATTCAGCTTCCTCTGACATTCAAGTTGTGTAAATGATGACAGCAGATATAATAAAAGGAATGATATATTTTATAACAAACTTTTATTCTGTCTGTGATGATGACAGAGTGGGTCAGACTGATTAAAGTGACTCGTCATGCTCCACGCTGACACGTGCGATCCTCCATCCATCGGATTAAAATGGAGGGTCTGCTCTTTCTTTACCCATTGCCATGGTGAATCCTGGTATCAGAGCACCATTGACGATGACTTTCTTTCCTGACTCACGCGCGCGCTAACTCAGGGTGATCATACTCAGAGCTGATTGAACAAACTCTGATCAGCTGTTCTGGAATGGAAAACTCAGAGTTGATCAACTTGGAATATGTTTTTAAACTCAGGGTTTGTTATTATCTCAGCAGGGTATCTGATAACTGGCAGGGTGTAGGTGCTGATTGCCCGGATCTTGTAATTCCTGTTCAGCTGACTCTTCAGGACTGGAGCCTGTTCAGTGACTGTATATCCTTATGCTCTTCCGGTATTGCTCCATCTCATATTGTTCCCCTGCCACTGAGAGTACCTTGGATGGTACAGTGGAGAACATCAGGTTTATTCTCCTGGCTTTCTTCACCATAGCTGGCTAACTTCCCTAACTTACCTCCGTGCTGCCTTGAGTTGCCTACGTCTACTCACATTTCTCTGTTTCATGGACTTTGAGAGAGCGGTCCACGTCTTCAGTTCATCCTGACAGTGCATGGGTTAGAGTCTTCTTACCTCTCTGATCTTATGAACCTGCATACTCCCGCTAGTTCACTGAGGTCTGGTGAGCAAATGCTCGTAACTGTCCTGAGGTCAAGATTAAAACACGGAGGTCATCGGGCCTTTGCAGCTTTTGCTCCGAACAAATTGTCCCTTTATATTAGGACCTCTCCAACAGTTGACACCTTTAAAACTCATTTTTATTCTTTGGCTTTTAAATCAGAATGAGTCCTGGATACATTAGTGATGTTGTTTTCTTTTACTTATGTTTTATTATTTTATCTTTCCTGTTTTAACTGTCTTCTTATCTTGTGTTTTATTTTATTTGTTTTAAATGTACAGCACTTTGTTCAACTGCTGTTGTTTTAAATGTGCTTTAGAAATAAACGTGACTTTTCCATGGAGGGTACTGATTGATGGAAAGCAGGCCTCTCTTCCTCTCATATGAGAGAGAGAGAGATGATTTGCTGTGGTGACCTATAAAGGGCCAGTTGAAAGAATCCTGAACCTCGTGACAGTTTCATAACTTTCAAAAGTCATACAAAAAGCACAATTTAAAGAATGTGCAAAACTGCATACAAAGTGCCTATTGATGTTTATGTTTTTATTATTCAGTCACTTAGAAAAGGACTATAGTGTATTCAGTTGAATTCAGTTTTATTTACACTGCTCAAAAAATAAAGGGAACACTCAAATAACACATCCTAGATCTGAATGAATGAAATATTCACATTGAATACTTTGTTCTGTACAAAGCTGAATGTGCTGACAACAAAATCACACAAAAATCATCAATGGAAATCAAATTTATTAACCAATTAAAGTGGAAAAAGACACTACAGGCTGATCCAACTTTGATGTAATGTCCTTAAAACAAGTCAAAATGAGGCTCAGTATTGTGTGTGGCCTCCACGTGCCTGTATGACCTCCCTACAACACCTGGGCATGCTCCTGATGAGGTGGTGGATGGTCTCCTGAGGGATCTCCTCCCAGACCTGGACCAAGGCATCCGCCAACTCCTGGACAGTCTGTGGTGCAACGTGACGTTGGTGGATGGAGCGAGACATGATGTCCTAGATGTGCTCAATTGGATTCAGGTCTGGGGAACGGGCAGGCCAGTCCATAGCTTCAATTCCTTCATCTTGCAGGAACTGCTGACACACTCCAGCCACATGAGGTCTAGCATTGTCCTGCATTAGGAGGAACCCAGGGCCAACCGCACTAGCATATGGTCCCACAAGGATCTCATCTCGGTACCTAATGGCAGTCATGCTACCTCTGGCAAGCACATGGAGGGCTGTGTGGCCCTCCAAAGAAATGCCACCCCACACCATTACTGACCCACTGCCAAACCGGTCATGCTGAAGGATGTTGCAGGCAGCAGATCGCTCTCCACGGCGTCTCCAGACTCTGTCACGTCTGTCACATGTGCTCAGTGTGAACCTGCTTTCATCTGTGAAGAACACAGGGCACCAGTGGCGAATTTGCCAATCCTGGTGTTCTCTGGCAAATGCCAAGTGTCTTGCACGGTGTTGGGCTGTGAGCACAGCCCCCATCTGTGGACGTCGGGCCCTCATACCATCCTCATGGAGTCGGTTTCTAATCGTTTGTGCAGACACATGCACATTTGTAGCCTGCTGGAGGTCATTTTGCAGGGCTCTGGCAGTGCTCCTCCTGTTACTCCTTGCACAAAGGCGGAGGTAGCAGATCTGCTGCTGGGTTGTTGCCCCCCTGTGGCTTCCTCCACGTCTCCTGGTGTACTGGCCTGTCTCCTGGTAGCGCCTCCAGCCTCTGGACACTACGCTGACAGACGCAGCAAACCTTCTTGCCACAGCTCGCATTGATGTGCCATCCTGGATGAGCTGCACTACCTGAGCCATTTGTGTGGGTTGTGGAGTCTGTCTCATGCTACCACGAGTGTGAAAGTACCACCAACATTCAAAAGTGACCAAAACATCAGCCAGAAAGCATAGGTACTGAGAAGTGGTCTGTGGTCCCCACCTGCAGAACCACGCCTTTATTGAGTGTGTCTTGCTAATTGCCAATAATTTCTGCCTATCCGTCTATTCCATTTGCACAACAGCATGTGAAATTGATTGTCAATCAGTGTTGCTTCCTAAGTGGACAGTTTGATTTCACAGAAGTTTGATTTACTTGGAGTTATATTGTGTTGTTTAAGTGTTCCCCTTTTTTTTTGAGCAGTGTATATAGTGCCAAATCACAACAAACAGTTGCCTCAAAGCACTTTATTTTGTAAGGTAAAGACCCTACAATAATACAGAGCAAGCACTTGGTGACAGTGGGAAGGAAAAACGTCCTTTTGACGTAAAGAAACCTCCAGCAGAACCAGGCTCAGGGAGGGGCAAGTCATCTGCCACGACCAGTTGGAGGTGATGGGAGGGAGACATGACAGAAGACACACAGTGGAAGAGAGACAGAGATTAATAACTAATGATTGAATACAGAGTGGGATATAAATGCATAGACATCGAAAAGAGGTTTGTTAGTTTGTTTATTTAGATCTCCATTAGCATGTGCAGTATGCTGCTTCAGCTATTCTTTCTGGGGTCCATTTACATAAAAACAATTACTTTTTTATTAAGAACATTGTACTGTTTACCTTTTTAGCTCATTTCCATCCAATCATATATCACATCATCACTGAGCCTGCATCACTGCATACATATACATATATCATGATATACTCATTCAAAATGTTTCAGCTTGTACGTACACAATACCTTAACCACTTCTATCAAACAATAGTCTTCCTTATACCAATTTCATAGCTTTTCCCACTACCAAACGTGCAACCCTCAGGTGAGTAAAAAGGAAACAGTGCATCATAGGAAGCCCCCCCCAACAGCCTAGGCTTATTGCAACATAACTAAGAGAGGGTTCAGGGTCATCTGATCCAGCCCTAACTATAAGCTTTATCACAAAGGAAAGTTTTAAGCCTGACCTTAAAAATAGAGAGGATGTCTCTCTCTCCCAAATCCAAACTGCGAGCTGGGTCCACAGAAGAGGGGCCTGAAAGCTGAAGGCTCTGCCTCCCACTCTACTCTTAAATACCCTAGGAACCACAAGTAAGCCTGTACTACCGTACTATGAGGTCTTTAAGATAAGATGGGGCCTGATTATTCAGGAACTTGTATGCGAGAAGAAGCGTTTTTAAATTAAATTATGGATTTAACAGGGAGCCAATGAAGAGAAGCCAATATGGGAGAAATATATACAATGTGGCGCAGGGAGTGGTTTGAGGCATGGCTGCAGGGCAGAGGTGGGACAGTGGGTTCAGAGAGGGGAGTCAGGAGGGACGGGTGGCACCCAGCTGTCTGGCATGAGATTGATTGCATGTTCTATCTTTACACAGTAGCTGGCGGGTGGAGAGGAAAGACGGAAAGTTAGCTGAGGTGAGGTGGATGCCTGCCAAGGAATGAAAGTCAATCTAAAGTGTGTAAAGAAAAAGCACAATAATTCAGCATCACTGTGAGAAATGATTTTTCTAATTTTAGAGATATTGCGCAAATGCAAGAAAGCAGTCCTACATATTTGTTTAATATGTCATTTAAAGGACACATCCTGGTCAAAAAGGACTCCAAGATTTCTCACAGTGTTACTGGAGGCCAAAGTAATGCCATCCAGAGTAAGTATCAAGTTAGACTCCATGTTTTTAAGATTTGTCAGGCTAAGTACAATAACATCAGTTTTATCTGAATTTAGAAGCAGGAAATTAGAGGTCATCCAGGCCTTAATGTCTTTAAGACATTCCTGCAGTTTAACTAATTGATGTGTGTCATCTGGCTTCATTCATAGAGACAGCTAGGTATCATGTGCATAGCAATGAAAATGTATGCTATGCCTTCTAATAATACTGCCTAAGTGAAGCATGTACAATACAAATAGAATTGGTCCTAGCACAGAACCCTGTGGAACTCCATAATTAACCATTGTGTGTGAAGAAGACTCCCCATTTACATGAGCAAAATGGAGTCTATTAGATGGATGTAATTCAAACCATTGCAGTGCAATATCTTTATTACCTACAGCATGTTTTAATTTCTGTAATAAAATATGGTCAACAGTATCAAATGCTGCATTGAGGTTTGACAGGACAAGCACAGAGATGAGTCCACTGTCAGAGGCTGTTTCTGTACTGTGATGAATTCTGACTTTTGACTGAAACGGTTCACCATTCTTCTGCATAGTGATTTTATAGTCTTACTGACCACTCAAAGCTTTTCTCGTCTCATATCTTAACCTGTGGCTGACTGCGACAGCTAGGGCCACGTCAAGAGCACTGTTGCCAACTTAATTCAATTAAATTTAGTGGATTTTCAGATTTACTGAGCTGGCTGAAATCCTGCTGACTGACAGATGGAAGTCTGTTCATTCAGTCTGTTTACATGTTTTGTTATCTTACACAGGAGGAAGCACTTTGGTAAAGTTTACTTCACTGCAGACTGGCTTTTTAAAGAATAAGTCAGCCATTTGCTATTTTTGCTCTGTATCTTTCTGTTTACATTTTAATAGCACAGCTGTTAGTCTTTTCTTATGAAGGAAAAAAGCATTTATTTATTGGAGGAGCATTATTATTTAAATATGCCACTGGTTTATTTTTGAGATATTTCTCATGTACATCTACAGCTGAATGTTAATAAAAGTGTCTGTGTGATATTTGGGACATGTAGCTTTGACTCAGAAGCGCCTTTTTGTTTATACCTTTGGGAAGAAAAAATATCAAGATATATTCTGTATATCGCTATTCAGGTAAAAAAAAATATTGAGATATTATTTTGGTCCATATTCCCCAGCCCTACTAGTTCTAAACATATTTAGGGTGTTTTTTTTACTGTACTTTTTGTCTCTTTTTCTTTACTTTTTGACAGCGGGTTTACCAAAAGAAGCCATCTTATGTCACGCTATGAACTGTAAGAACCCTCAACATAGCGCTGAGTTATGCACTATGTATGAGAATGTTGTGACGTCCCTTCTTACCTCAAGTAAGCCTCTGTATAAAACTAGCTCACATGGTATCAAGCCAGACTGGAATGACTATGGAGGGGAGCTTCATGGAGGCCAGAAGGGCTCTTAAAGCATGGGTTGATTCGGGTAAACAGGGCCCTTTGTTTGAGTATAAAAAACAGGCAAATGCAAGTTTAAAATGTGCTTTAAGATTTATAAAGAGAAATAAAAATAGTATGAGGTCTGACTCTCTTGCAAGAAAGTTAAAAAATAATGTCAAGGACTTTTGGAAAGAATTTAAGAAAATAAATAATTGCAAAACATCACTGCCAACTACTATTGATTGAAATTACTAAGTTATGGCAGGAGCACTACACTGAGCTGTTTAATTGTGTCAAAAGTAGCAGTTATGTGGTAGGTGAGAATGTGATTGTCTCCCCTCAAGAAATGCATAATGCAATCATGACATTGAAAGACAATAAGGCATGTGGTATGGATAACATTTGTACTGAGCATCTGAAAAATGCAAGTAGAAAACTGTCCACTACTTTCTATGTGTTTCACTGGCTTTTTAGTCTCCAAAGATGTTATTCCTCTCACCTACAGCCTCAATTGCAAGTACATGCAAATAATCAATTATGCAAATTGGGTGATGACGTCATATAGCGAGTTCTAGCGAATTTTAGGACAGCCAATAGCTACTTTCCTTACTGAAGAGTTGTCAACAGTGGTCAAGAGTCGTAATCATGACTGTTCTTAGGTAAAATTGGATGAAAAGTAACCATAAATGGTCTCGGGGTGCTTTACTGTTGACACAGGATGCATGGTAGCCCTCACCTTTTCTCCTCTGGATAATAATTTTTCTGGATGCCCCAAACAATTGAATATGGACTTCATCAGAGAAAATTACTTTCTTGGGTGCCCTGAAGCCTTCTTCACAACAATTGAGCTTCTGTCCTTGAAGTTCTTGATGATCCGATAAGTGGTTGATTTAAGTGCAATCTTACTAGCAACCATATTCTTGCCCATGAAGGCCTTTTTATGCATGCAATGATGACTGCACATTCTTCCTTGCAGATAGCCATGGCTAACAGAGGAAGAACAATGATTTCAAGCCCCACACTGCTTTTAAAGCATCCAGACTGCTATTCTAACTCAATCAGCATGACTGATTGAACCTTGTCTTCATCAAAAATCACTGAAACAATATTTGCAGGTCCTTCTGTGGCAGGGCTGAAATGAGGTGGAAATTAGGTTTTTGGGATTAAGTTCATTTTTATGGCAAAGACGGAACTTTGCACTTAATTGCAATTCATCTTCATAACATTCTGAAGTATATGCAAATTGTCATAATAAAAACCAAAGCAGCAAATTTTGTGAAAACTTTGTCCGTAAATATTTTTATGTTATGCCATGTTCCTCTTTTAGTCCACGATGTTTTGAATAGAAATATACTTTTTTCTGCATACCATTATAAAACTTTAGTTACTCAGTATTTTGCAGATTAATTGCATTATCAAGCTTCCCAGCAATATATACGTAGTTAAAACTATCAACAGTTGGAACGTTAAAGAGATATATTATGATGCAATAATACTTTATATTATGGTATATGATGCCTGAAGATTATGCCCAAATTTCTTTCTTTTTTTTTTGGACTAATATCTTAACTCACCTTTATTTATAAAGCACTTTAAAATCAATGCCATTGGACAAAGTGTTGTCCACAAGTAAAAACAAACATGTTTACATATAAAAACAAAACAACATGAAAAATATACAAACAAAAGACAGTGTATAGAGTCATGAAAACAATAAGAGCCAACATCTCAGACTGAATTAAAAGCCAAAGAGAAGAAATGAATCTTTGTTTATATTTGTAAATAGGCTGTTAACAGGATTCAGGAAGGGTTATATATGAAATTGAAGAAAAAAAAGAAGCTCGTTTGCAGGCATCCTTATGAGCTTATTGTACCAACTCCGTATGAACCAATCCTTTTCGTCACATAAAAGATCTTTATAGAACTATTAAAAGTCACTTTGCCAAAAACTGATTGGAACTTTTACCTTGTGACCAAAATGTTCTTTCTGCCTCAAAAATTCCTTGATATTATTCCTGATCAGATGTTCGACAGATTAAAATTCAGCAGCTGATTTACAACAGTTTAATTACCGTCAGTCATTTTTTTGTAAGATGATCACTTTTTGCCTGAGGACTTTTGTTGCACTTCACCTTCTATTAGTGTGCTTTAAAACATATAATAGGGATATATATTACAATATTTAAGATGCGTTACACTGTCTGACATTAAATGTCCACTGAATTATTAAACTAGTATTAAACTATTACTACTATATGCCTGATTTCTAGTGTCGGAATAATAATAATAATCTTGGTCCTTGGACTAGGCCCAGTTTGATCAGGTTATTGAGGATGCGGTTTGTAGTCCTGGTAGTCTGGTTGTTAGGATTCCTGGGTTCTGTCTCTAGATGGGGCCCTCTACCAAAAGGGGGGTTTGCCATATGTACGCGTGAGTGCTTGCAGGCGTCTGCCTTCAGCTCTTTTCTGCGCCAGGACAGAGGCCAATGCAGGACCTAGAGCTCAGAAGCAGCCACTCGGCTCTCGTCTCTCTTTAGTGGACTGCAAACGGGATGAACGCGCGCCTGGTTCCCTCTCTGATCCTGCATCTGTCCCACACCTTCGTGTCTGACCTGGAAAGTGCGCTTTCTCTCCGGCCACTGCTGCGGACAGAAAACAAGAAGACCAAAAAGAAGGACTTCGGCTCAAACAGTTCGATCATATAGTTCTCGGACTTGCTGAACGCTGGTTAGTGAAAACGTACGCCATGCTCACCTTCCTGAAGACTTTGCCCTGGATTTTTGTGTTGTCTCTCAATCTGGGATGTGACGGTGAGTTTCTTTCAGACTCCAAAAGAATTTGGGTTAACGTGAGAAGTGATGGGCTGAACAACATAAAGAGTAGCCAATAAGTACAGAGTTGTTTTACAGACTCTATATATATAGTATACTGTAGATTTGCACATTTCACATTAGTTGTCTGTCTTGAAAGTGAGTTTGTGTTATTCCCATGTTTTCCTCCTGCGAGGAGATGGTCTTAGAAAATAGATGGAGGATTTGTAGTCCAAGTGTAGAAGTTGTTTAGAGATGGGGTTTCCCTTGTTTAAAGATTCTTTTCAAAGAGAGCAAGCATCCCTTACTGCTGCTTAAATATCCTGCTTTGCACACACCGACGAGCCATTCCCTTTTAATCTCTTTATTCATTCGGTGTCCTTTAATCGTTTCATACTTTGTCCATTGAGTTGCTTAAAATTTCAAGTTAAGTGTATTATTATATTTGCTATATTTGTTGAATCATTCGCACGTTTGATGGCTTTAAGGGGGTTGTGTGTGCGTACGTGCGTGCGTGCGTGTGTGTGTGTGTGTGTGCGGGGGGGCTCCTAGAAGTATCTGTGACCACTTAAGCACTCTTTGTCCTCTTTCAGCTTGTTGACGTGTGCTCCTTGCAGCGCCTAGTATTCATGAAAAAGGTGTCTGACTCAGACTCAAAGGACCACTGTGTAGTTGTCATGTTAATTGCACGCATAGCGAGGTGATCTCGCGTCTTTGTCAGTCATGCTAATTCATTTACTCCCCCTGCGGGAAGCGAGAGCTCTGCAGATTTCCTGTTTTCAGCTTCGTCTCTGAGAACTTACCATTTGGTCTAAAGTGAAAAGAGCGTGGGGGTGGGGCGCAGAGAGCTAAATGATTAGCACATTCTCCTCCTCCTTTCTGCCGCAGCATTTCTTTTAACTGTGGTCACTGGGACTGAAGAAGCTGCGCATGGGTCTGTGCTTTAAAAAAGAAAACGATGAGCACCTTGAGGTTTTTGCAGGATAAGTAAAAATACAGCTATTTTTCTTTTGTGGCAGTTTTTCTTAATTCATACATAAGTGAATATGCACCACCTTTGACTCATGCATTCCTGTTTTAACAGGACTTTAAAGTTCCAAAATATGGGGCAAGACAATATGTTGGATCCCCACTTTAACAATACTAAGATTTATTTTCTGATACTTTTACAGGAATTTCAAGAACAATGCATGTGATATTGCACAGATTAAAAAAATATAAAAAGTAATTTTTTTTCTTAATTTAATTTAAAAAGAAAAACTTTCATATATTCTACATCATTACACACCAAGTTAAATATTTCAAGCCTTTTTATTTTCATTTTGAGAAATAAAGTATCTCAAATTATTTGAATATTTTCTAAGATCAGTTTAAAAAGGATTTACAATACAGAAATGATTTGGCTCCTGCTGGAAAATGAAGTGCTCTCAACTCTCCTGGCCGACAGATTCTGTGCCTCTTCCCTCTTCTTGATCTTGATTTCCAAATAACATGTAACATTTACTTTCATCTGAAAAGACTTTGGACCACTAAGCAACAGTCCACTTCTTTTGTCATTAGCCACATAAGATTCTTCTGACACTGTCTCTGGTTCAGGAGTAGTTTTAGGAATGGGAATGCTCTAGCCCCTTTCCTGAAAACATCTGGATTTGGTGGCTCCTGATGCACTGACACCAGCCTTAGTCCACTCCTTGTGATGCTCTCCAAAGTTTTTGGATCAACTTTTCTTGACAATACTCCTCTCAATCTTCAGTCCTCTCATCCCGGTTGTTTGCGCACCTTTTCCTACCACACTTTTCCCCTCCAGTCAACTTTCCATCAGCGTGCTTTGATACAGCACTCTGCAAACAGCTGTGCAGCTGTGGAGGATGATTGTTTGGACAACTGTCAGATCTGCAGTCTTCCATATAATTGTGATTATGTGCACTGAACAAGACTGTTTATAATGTTTGAATGGCAATTTACTCAAAATGAAATATTCTAATAATTTCAGCAGCAGGATTTCTGATTTTCATAAGCCGTGAGCCATGAGCTAGTGTCCCATTTTTATTCACTTGTTAAATACAGGAAAGCCATTAACAGACAAACCAGCTCTAATCTTTTATTTTTATTTATTTATTTATTTTACCAAGTAAAATGTTTTTGACAACCAGTTCTCATTTACAAACACGGCCTGGCCGAGAGGCCCCAATAGAAACAGGTCCACGACACATAGATACACATAAAAATAAATATACCAAAAATAAAAATCAGATTAACATGAAGCAAGCATGTAAATCATGAGAACTGAATAAGAAGCAGGAGTAAGAAGAACAGATGAGTTAGCATCAAGGGGAGAGAGGGGAAACTAGTGTGTGTGTGACTGTGTGCATGTATGAATATATATAGGGGAAAGACATGCCATTTTCATCTCCATTATCCATCATCCCACTGATACAACTTCTGTAGAAGAAGCAGAGCCTGGGGACGAGGGGGACGACTCGCCCATTACTGGGGGCAAGGTCTAAACAACTACTTGGAGGCAAGGCCCCTGGGGTGGATGAGATTCGCCCCGAGTTCCTGAAGGCTCAGGACATCGTAGGACTGTCTTGCTCGGCACGCCTCTGCAACATCGTCTGGAGAGCTGGGCGGTGCCTCTGGATTAGCAGACTGGGGTGGTGGCTTTCATCTTTAAGAAGGGGGGCCGGAGGGTGCGCTACAACTATAGGGCAATCACACTCCTCAGCCTTCCCGGAAAGGTCTGTGCCAGGGTGCTGGAAAGTAGGGCTGCTTGATTATGGCAAAAAAAATCATAATCACAGTAATTTTAGTCAATATTGAAATCGTTTTTTTTTTTAAACACGATTAGTCATTGACTAGATTTCAATTGTTCTGACTGCTCAGAGAGCAGTCAGAACAATTGAAATCTAGTGCACTTCTACAGTTTCTTAAAAATAAATACTAAATTGATAATAAAATACAGAATATATAAATAAAAGATAAAAATAGATAAATAAATTGCAATATAAATAAATACATCATAAATTAAACAAATAATAAATAAATAAATAGAAAGGTAATGCCAGTTATCACAACTAATACTACTAGGAAGAATTAGGACCAAGTTATTTAGACCAATTAAATTTGCTCACATTTTAATGACTGCCACAACAGACTGGCAGATTCTGTACATGTATTCAAAGGCTTGGTATTAACATTGGTGCGCTAGAGACATTTCCCTTGCTAATCATGCCCTGTGATTGGTAGGGACATAAAGGATGTTATTTGATATTGGCAGGGACGTGTCTCCATCGTCCCAGCCTAATTCTATGCCCCTGAGTCCAGTCGGGCTGGCCCATTATAGCCGAGAGCAAACAGAACACACGTTGAGCTTCAGACTAAATCAGAATTATTCAGGCCAACACAGCAAATACGTATGGTGCAGGTCCCACTGTGCAGCAAATCTCCGTCGTGTCCTCGTGGTGTACATGCAGTGCAGCTGACAGAAATAAATAAAATGCCAGGACTTTTTTCCCTCTTGGGCCTTTTTTTGTTTCATGTTTCATTTGTTTCATTTGTCCCTCCACCTCTTTGTTCATTCCCTCACATCCATTCCGATAGTTTTGGCAATTGTGAGTCCTTATATTGATGCTATGATTATTATTCCCTATATTGAGATGATTATTGTTATTCTTGCACTGATAAATTCAAAAACTCTGGGGAAAAGTAGTTGGAAGTGCACAGGAGGCATCATCAGTGGTGAACGGGCCACATAAGAATCATTGCAGGCTGCATCGACCAGATCAGTTGTTACATTTTTTGGGAGATGTAGGTCAGTTGATGCCAAAAAAACCCAAACCAAAACAACACACAAAAAAAAAAAAACATCAGGCAACGTCGTAGGTTACTGCATCAAATTTAGACATAAGAGTATACTTGCAGAGCGTAATGTGACATCTTTAATAATCAATTTTTGTTGATAGCACTGTTTTTGTTATTATTTGGAGCCGAAATCGAAATCAAAACTCGATTAATTGCACAGCCCTACTGGAAAGAAGAGTTCCTCCTTTAGTCAAACCTCAGATTCATCAGGTAATGGCCTCCAGCTCTCACTGGAGTTGTTCGCAGCTGAGTGTGAAGCTGCAGATATGAGAATCAGCTTCTTCAAGTCCTCAGCTGAAAAGTTGCTGCCCCAAGTGGAAGAGTATCTCTGGGTCTTGTTCAGGAGTCAGGGAAGAGGGGAGTGGGAAATTGACTGATGGATTGGAGCTGTGGCTGCAGTGATGCAGGTGCTATATCAGTCCATTATGGTGGAGAGATGGTTAGTAAAAGCAAAGCTGTTGATTTACCGATTGATCTACGTCCCTACCCTCACCTATGGTCACGAGCTTTGAGTAGTGACTGAAAGAACAAGATCATAGATCCAAGTGGCGGAAATGAACTTTCTGTGAAGGGTGGCTGGCCTCTCCCTTAGAGATAGGGTGCAGTCATTTGAAGGGGCCCAGAGTAGAGCTGCTAGTTGAGGTGGTTCGGGTATCAGACTAGGATGCCTCCTGGACACCTCCTGGGTGAGGTGTTCTGGGCATGTCCTACCTGAAGGATTTAGTGATTTAGTGAAATAAATGGAAAGTAATGGCTGGATAAGAGGTACAAAATAAACTGACTCAGACACGCCAAGATGATGCCATCATTCACAACATCCTTTGCTTATCTGAAGTGAGCAGGCTAAGCAGGGTATTCCAGATGTCCTTCCAGACCTTTTGGTAATCCTTTGGTAACTGACCATTTTTCTACTTCTCAAAAAACATGACGACCATTTCCAAGTTAATGGGGTGCATTTTCAGGTTTTTTTGGTAAGTGAAGTGGTTCTTATATAGCACTTTTCTACTCGAGCACTCAAAGTGCTTTATAGTATAAAGAAGACGAGTTATATAAAGTTTATACACCCATTCACACACACATTCAGAGAAGCACTTTTTCCTACATCTAAGGCCTCGTTTACACAACGCCGTTTCCAAATGAAAATGGCGTCGTTTTGATGCGTTTCGGCCTTCTGTTTACATGACAACGGAGTGAAAATGATGTGTTTTGGAAACGAGGTCCAGAGTGGAGCGTTTCAGAAACGCACTGGCTTGCGTTCTCGTGTAAACGCTTGAAACTGGCGTGATTTGAAAACGGTTGACTCGCACATGCGTACTATGGTTGCGACGGCCACAGTTTTCCGCTCATGCACAAATTGATAAACCGTACTCGCGGATTCACGAGTGCTTCTTGTGCTTTTCTTGTGTTTTTACCGTTTTGTAATTCAGCGTTGTGTGCAGCAGTGATCCAACCTCATCGTCAGTCCACACAAAACCTCTCACATTGGCTGTTTTGTAAGTAATGAACAATTTGCTACGCTTCGTACTGTGTCCCTCCACGCATGCGCGTCTTGTGTAAACAAGCTTTACAAAGAGAAAACTAACACCAACTTGTGGCCTGGCATGGGAACTACATCGTTTTCATTGTTTCACGTGTCGCCCTGTAAACGCAGATCGTTTCTGAAACGCTATCGTGTAAATGGAATCCTGAAATGCATCAAAACGTCACTGTTTCCAGTGGAAACGGCGTTGTGTAAACGGGGCCTAAGTGTTTTCTATCTAACATTCACACACATTCACTCTCCGATGAGCACATCAGGAACAACTCAGGGTTCAGTATCTTGCCTAAGAATACTTTTGGCATGCAGATTGGAGCAGCCAGGGATTAGTAGATGACCTGCTCTACCTCCTGAGCCACAGCCACCCCAATTTATTCCCAATACAGTGGAATGCAACACAATGAATTCTTTCACAGGGAGATTGTGAAAGGGAGCCCTGATCTCCGTTTGAACAAAGACAGTTTCTTAGTAGTGTCATGCTTTCACGCTATTGAAAACTTTCACACCAGCCAATAAACATTTTTACCTTTAGTCAGGTACACACGTTTGTCTTAAGAATATCTCTGCCTTTGGTGTGTTGTCCTGTGTCTTGTTACGTCAGGAGCTACTCAAGGATTCTTTATTGTCATTAGCATTGCATTTACATGCAGTGGAACTAAATTCTGTCCTCAGGTCCCAGTGTTGCCCTTGTAATAGCTATAACAGTTTTCAGACTATATTAAAGAAGAATAAATATAAAAGTAACAATAAATATAAAAATAAAAAAATAAAAATGTGGAATAAAGGTAGTGACACGTGGTGCCAGAGCAGTGACTTGTGAGACTGACAGCAGCATGAGTGTATGCAATGATTGATGGAGGGAAAGCAGTGCAGCTACACAGCCCCCCAACAGTCTCACAGCTTCAGGGAAGAAGCTGTTCCTCAGTCTGGTGGTCCTGCTCTTAATGCTTCTCAGCCTCCTGCCTGAGGGGAGGGGAACAAAAAGTGTGCGTGCTGGGTGTGTGAATTCCTTCAGGATGCAGGTGGCCCTTTTCCTGCATCTGGAGGTGTAAAGGTCTGTGGTGGTGGAGAAGCTGACTCCAACAGTCCTCTGTACGGCCTTCACCACCCTCTGCAGAGCTTTCTTCTCTGCTGCAGAGCAGCTTCCGTGCCACACAGTGATGCAGGAGCCCAGGATGCTCTCCACCACACATCTGTAGAATGAGGAGAGGACTGAGCTGCCAGCATGCCTCAGCTTCCTGAGGAAGTAGAGGTGCTGATGCGCCTTCCTGACCAGACTGGAAGTTTTGTTGTCCCAAGTGAGGTCGCTACTTAGGTGTACACCCAAGTATCTGTAGCTGGGGACCACTTCCACCGCAGATCCTGGACTCATCATTGTCAGCAATGTGTCCGACCACTGCTGTGTCATCTGCAAACTTCACAGTATGACAGCCTGGGTGTTTTGCTGAGCAGTCATGTGAGCAGGGTGAACAGAAGAGGGCTCAGCACACAGCCCTGGGGACAGCCAGTGCTGAGGATGATGGGGGGAGGAGGAGACATTGAAAAGATGGAGAGAAGAAGATAAGAAGTTTGGTTTTGCCAATAAAATGACTCAGAGAGGTTTAGTTTATCTTAAAGCCATATGCATCACTTACCCTCCTTTATTTTGTAACAGATTTTCATTCCTATATTTTGTTGTTACATTAAAGGTATAATTTTAACATTACATTATATTTAACATAACACCGGATTCAAATTACTAAAAAACTGGACCATTGTTATATAATTTGTTGATTTTATTTGCTTTACTAAATCAAATGCTTCAGATGATTTTTAAATGGAGAGAAATCCACATTTTAAAAGATTATTAGAGGTATTAGGAGTAAATTTTATTAATTTTTATGATCAGTTGCTTGCAATGACTTTAGTGAGTAGATTTTTTTAAAGAAGGTGCTGTACTGTAGGTATTCAAATTTCACTTTTTCAATATCGAAAACCTAACTGAAATGAGCAAACTCACACTGGAAATCAAATTAAACTGAAGTGAACTGCAAACAACAGTAAAAACATATAAAAAGTGATAATCAATAAAAAAAATACTAAACTTTGCTCATACTTAAAAATAATGATTTTGGACTCTGGAAAAGCTTGAAAAATAAATGATACCAACTGATCTTATTCAGCTGTCCTATAAACAGTTTACAGAAATCTTTTTATGATTTTCAGTTGCCTCATGATGCAGCGATACATACCGACCCCCAGAAACATCGCTGGGCTGTATTATTATCTTGTCAGTTACGACTGATGCCCTCTGGTCATGAAGGATTTTGCCAAACATCTGTATTACAAAGAAACCAGCTGTAAAGTTTAGGATTTGAAATATCCTCCCTTCCACTCCTGTTTTACAGTGAAAACACTGCAGATCCATTTCATGTAAAATGAGCTACAGTAACAAACTCATTTCTCATGTGAACATTAAGAAATGAGGGACTGACACATGTGTCTCAAGTTCAGGGAGAGCAGTGGTCATATGAAAGGAACATGCGTTTTAGTTTAACACAGGAGGCTTTTCTGGAAGCTTGGTAAGCTGAAGAGAGTCCCCAGTTGTAATTATAACAGGCCTGTGAAGGAGAAACGTGTAAAGATTGAACAAAAGTTGCTGTGTGAGCAAATAACAAACTAGAAACAACCATAACGAATCTTGCAAACATCCTCAGTAAATATTCACCTTAATCTCACAGCAGTTGGTGAATCAGTCAAGAAATATATTAGATTTGTGCATGATCAGGAAAAAAAAAGGAGCCCTGTAATATCACCACAAGCTTTTTCTGTAGAACATTGCGCTGTTTCCAGTTTCATCTTTTAACTCAGAGCAGGTTGTCGCTGAGACGCCGTGTTTCAAACGTGTTGGCGTTCATGGGCAACAGCGCAAGTGAAATTACGCCAATAATTTCACAGTGTTTTGAAACCCTTTGGATTTTTCCAATGGGACAAACCATCATGACGATAATGCAACGATAATGCCCTGCGACAGACTATACAGTGGGTACGGAAAGTATTCAGACCCCTTTAAATTTTTTCACTCTTTGTTTCATTGCAGCCATTTGCTAAAATCAAAAAAGTTCATTTTATTTCTCATTAATGTACACTTAGCACTGCACCTTGACAGGAAAAAACAGAAATGTAGAAATTTTAGCAAATTTATTAAAAAATAAAAACTGAAATATCACATGGTCATAAGTATTCAGACCCTTTGCTGTGACGCTCATAATTAACTCACATGCTGTCCATTTCCTCTGATCCTCCTTGAGATGGTTCTACTCCTTCATTGGAGTCCAGCTGTGTTTAATTAAACTGATTGGACTTGATTAGGAAAGGCACACACCTGTCTATATAAGACCTCACAGCTCACAGTGCATGTCAGAGCAAATGAGAATCATTCGAATCGAAGGAACTGCCCAAGGAGCTCAGAGACAGAATTGTGGTGAGGCACAGATCTGGCCAAGGTTACAAAAGAATTTCTGCAGCACTCAAGGTTCCTAAGAGCACAGTGGCCTCCATAATCCTTAAATGGAAGAAGTTTGGGACAACCAGAACTCTTCCTAGACCTGGCCGTCCAGCCAAACTGTGCAATCGTGGGAGAAGAGCCTTGGTGAGAGAGGTAAAGAAGAACCCAAAGATCACTGTGGCTGAGCTCAGAAGATGAAGTAGGGAGATGGGAGAAAGTTCCATAAAGTCAACTATCACTGCAGCCCTCCACCAGTCGGGGCTTTATGGCAGAGTGGCCCAACAGAAGCCTCTCCTCAGTGCAAGACATATGAAAGTCTGCATAGAGTTTGCCAAAAAACACATGAAGGACTCCCAGACTATGAGAAACAAGATTCTCTGGTCTGGTGAGATGAAGATTGAACTTTTTGGCGTTAATTTTAAGCGGTATGTGTTGAGAAAACCAGGCACTGCTCATCACCTGCCCAATACAATCCCAACAGTGAAACATGGTGGTGGCAGCATCATGCTATGGGGGTGTTTTTCAGCTGCAGGGACAGGACCACTGGTTGCAATTGAAGGAAAGATGAATGCGACCAAGTACAGAGATATCCTGGAAGAAAACCTCTTCCAGAGTGCTCAGGACCTCAGACTGGGCCGAAGGTTCACCTTCCAACAAGACAATGACCCTAAGCACACAGCTAAAATAACAAAGGAGTGGCTTCACAACAACTCTGTGACCATTCTTGACTGGCCCAGCCAGAGCCCTGACCTAAACCCAAGTGAGCATCTCTGGAGAGACCTGAAAATGGCCGTCCACCAACGTTCACCATCCAACCTGACGGAACTGGAGAGGATCTGCAAGAAAGAATGGCAGAGGATCCCAAATCCAAGTGTGAAAAACTTGTTGCATCATTCCCAAGAAGACTCATGGCTGTACTAGCTTAAAAGGGTGCTTCTACTCAATACTGAGCAAAGGGTCTGAATATTTATGACCATGTGATATTTCAGTTTTTCTTTTTTAATAAAGTTGCAAAAATTTCTACATTTCTGTTTTTTTTCTGTCAAGATGGGGTGCTGAGTGTACATTAATGAGAAATAAAATGAACTTTTCTGATTTTAGCAAATGGCTGCAATGAAACAAAGAGTGAAAAATTTAAAGGGGTCTGAATAATTTCCGTACCCACTGTAGATGGTCACAGTGGGTCCAATGGTCCCTGAACCTGGTTCTGCTGGAGGTTTCTTCCTGTTAAAAGGGAGTTTTTCTATCCTACTGTTGTTGGGATTTTCTTTCTACTATTACTGGTTCTTTATCTTACAATATCAAGTGTCTTGAGGTAACTGTTGCTGTGATTTGTCACTATATAAATAAAACTGAACTGAATTGAAAATTGGACTAATTAGAGCAATATGAGACATTCCCACAGACTGGGCAATTCAATTCAATTCAATTCAATTCAGTTCAGTTCAGTTCAATTCACATGAAGTTAGAGATTAGTTGTTTTAATGTAATTGATCCTATGCTGCTGCTGCTTTGTGGGTTCCGTTTTGAGTACATGTGTTGATATCATAAATTGGCCTATCTGGATTTATTTGTAATGAGCAATCATGGAGGCATAATGTTGACATTCTGCTGTACTGCTGTAGTGTCTAGGAGGAACGGAGGAGAAGGAAAACACGTTTGCAGGAGGAAAAACAGTTTGATATAGTTTGACTGTAGAACTCTTTGATCCCTTAATGCTACATTGTGTTGCTGCAGCATTCTGTACATGTTTAGTGTTGATGTGTGGAGTGTAAAGAGTACAGTACTGATTAGTTCAACTGAAAGAATGGAACAGCTGCAGAAGAAAATTTCCAAAAGCAGAGCGCATTTTGCACGCAGATGAGAAATCAGAGTTCCTGAGGCTTTGTTGAAAGAACAGATGATTATGTGCCAGACAGATGTGTTGCAGTGTACAGAGTTATTGCTTAAGGTATGACAAATTTCCTGTATCTGTTCTTGTAGTCTCCTTGCTAAATCAGTCAGTTACTGGAAGTCCTCTGCTGACTGTCTAATAAGTGGTGGAGATGGTGGTCAGTGTTGTCCTTGATGGAAAAACTGTCATGGTTCCTGGATCTTGGAGGGTTTAGGGTTTTTTCCTAGTTTTGATTATTGTTTGATTATGCTTCTGTATTTTCAGGGTTTTGTTTCACACCTACTTCTGTTCTTGGTGTATCCATGTTTCTCCCTTGTGTTTCTGTGTCTGGCTTAGTCTTGTCTTTGTCCTTACCATCTCCTGTCTGAAGTCAGGCTTGTCTCTGTGTTTGTTTACCTTTTTGTCTTTGTGCCAAGTTCAGACGTTTGAGTCTGTGTCTCACTGTTAGTTTCTTCCTGTCTTATTTTGATAGTCTCTTGTCTCATGTGTTTTGGATTCAGTCCTTTGTTCCATGTTTTCCTGGTGATTGTTGGTTTTTGGATATTTAGCTCCTTTTCTGCTTCCTGGAGTAGTCTGTGTTTAGTGAATGAACTCAGCATTAAAGCATTCACGACTGCCTCTCGAGACCACACTCTGCCTGCCACACAGCCAGCCTCGACAAAAACATCTTTTGCAGTGATGTCACCACAGCTTCAAATGTATCTCATTTGAAATAAACCACAGAGACAGCTGCTCTGATGAATTTTTTCAGTCTGTTGGTGACACCAGCTCCAATGTTTTGGCCCATGCAGAGAACAGCGCTTTCCACAACCGACAAATAGAAAATCTCCAACAGTTTGCTGCATGTGTTGAAGGATCATTCTCTTCTTGTATACAGGTTTAGTGTTGGTCTTCCAGTGCAACCTGTTCACTCTGCAGGGAGTGCAGTGAGAGTGTGGGGTTGGAGGAGGCAGCAGAAAGCTCTGAACTAATCCTGTTAGACATTTTGAAGCAATTGTTTAGCTTATTTGCTCTCTCCAGGCTGCCCACTGGTTGTCTGTTTGTCACCTTAAACCTAGTAATTTTCGTCATACCATTCCACACATCCCTTGTGCTGATCTGAAATTTAGCCTTCTTCCTGTAGGAGTCTATTGCATTTCCTCAGTTTCACCCTTAGGTCGTGCTGCACCCTCCTCGGTTCCTGACTGCACCCAGACCTGAAGGCTTCTTCTTTTAATTAAAGAATTCTTTCAGGTCCCTGGTTATCCAGGGATTTCTGTTCACAAAGCAACATTCAGTCAGAGCTGGCAAAGGGGTTTGTTCACAGAATTTGATATTTTCTGTGATGCAACCAGTCAAACTGGTAGTGTCCTTGCCGTGTGATTCACAAAGTGCAGTCCACTCTGTGGACTCAACGCAATCCTGCAGTGTCTCTAAAGCCTCATCTATCCACCTCCTAACAACAAGTCGTCATTTAACAAGAAGAACATATTTTGGTGTCAGCTCGATTAGACTGTGGTCGGATCTTCTGAGGAGGGAAAAAAGTGGTACTGTATCCATTAGTAGCATTCAGATACAGCAGGTCTAGTACTCTGTTTTCTTTAGTGGCACAGCTGGAATACTGTTGAAAAGTTTATAATGTGCTATCCAGTGACATGTTTTAAAGCCATGGGTAATAACCATAAAAGCACTAGAATCTTGGGTTAGCAGGTGTGCTACAGTGGAGTGAATGATGTCACATGCTACCTCTGCATCGGCCAATGGTTGAACGTAAACAGCAATAACAATAACAGAGAATAATTTCTTGGCAATATGAACGTATTCCAATGGCTATCAGTTCAATATCCAGGCCACAGAAGTGATGAACAAAATTTTATCTTATTATATTTGGGGGGCTTGTGAAAAAATCACAAGAACATTCAAGCTGCTAGCCAACTGTGGTGCATCAAGTATGGCTCCACTGACATATATAGATCATACTCCCTTTGTGCATTTGGGGGGTTTTCTCAGCTCTTTGGTTACATTGGCTGGATCAGCTGTTAAACTGTGCTACATAAATTGTATAATCTATTTAATAATAGAGGATCCATCCCCTTCAACACAAACTCAGGGGTCAAAAGTCAACAAAAGTCCATGGCTTTTGTGAAGTAGTTTGAATGTTTAGGACATTTTTCACAAAAATATTTTGCTGCAGGAACTGAAATGTGTATTTGTCAGCTCTGTGCTACCCAGAAGAAGAGATTATGTATACTTTCAGTCTTGCTGAATTCCAACATCTGCCTGGCCAACGTCTGTTTAGATTAGAAGATATTTGGAGCCACGGGCACTGTTGTTGAGTCTGTTCGTAATTATCCTGTTAAAGTGTCCTGGGATGTGTTCTTATGTTTTATGGTGCATACTTCTCTACCTGTGTAACTCTGTTCTGAGAGTCTTTTTAAGTTTATGTGTATTGGTTTTAGATTTCTCACTCATTCTTTCTTAATTGAATAAACAGAAACACAGTCCCAAACATGTGTGCCACTGCACAGTGGGTTCTGGATTATTCAGTGTCCAAGAAAACCCTTTATTTACACAATGCAAATTGTTTCAAAAAGAAAGAAAACAGCAAAGTTCAGACTAATGGTGTTCCAGTTTTCATATTAAAGCATTTTGAAAAGAGTGTTATGAGCCAATGAGCTGATGTCCCAAAGAGCTGCCATACAAAATATGCAGCAGAAGATGCAACAAACACACTCAGCAGCCTGTAGTCATTGTTATGATTTATTTTACAAGTGATAGAATATAGAATAAGTGAAATGTTATTTCACTGCAGCTGTCTCCTATCAGCTCTACAGTTGTGTGTGTGAAGCCTAGATAATACTCTCTTGCTGACATGGATGGTTCGAGACCCGACAGCGGTCCATGTAAAAGTCAATCCTGTTATACTTCTTTGAAGTCTGCTTGAAGTTTGTCGTTTGAGGTGCATGTGTAATTGCTGCATTATAATGTAAATTCTGTGGAAATGTTTGCACAGTCACAAAACAGAGGTAGACATGCAGACGTCCACATGGACCTTCAAGGGCAGTGTCTGATGACCAAAATTTAGGTCAGTATTCATGATTCAGCTGACCAAAAAGGACACAAAAGGCTCATCTTTGATGATCCCCGAGACTTTTGGGAAAAGATTCTGATGAGAGAAAAGTTGAATATTTTGGAAGCTTTTCGTCTGTAAAACTAACACAGAATTACATGAAAAGAGCATCATCATCATCATCAACCATGAACTCTGCTCTCTGCCAGAAAATCCTGAAGGAAAATATCTGGCCATCAGTTCTTGCACTGAAGCTCAAGTGCACTGTGGTTATGTAGTAGGATAATGATCTGAAACACATGAGCAAGTCCACCGCTGAATATCGCAGACAACAAACAAAATGAAAGTTCTGGAGTGGCCTAGTCAACGTCCAAACTTAATCCAACTGAGATGCTTTGGCATGATCTTAAACAGGCCGTTCATGCTTGAAAACCATCCAGTGTCACCCAATTAAAACAAGTCTGCAAAGAAAAGTGGGTCAAAATTCTGCCACAGTGATGTGAAAAACTCATTGCCAGTTATCACAAATACTTGATTGCAGTTCTAGCTGCCAAAGATAGCACAATCAGTTATGAACGTTTAAAAAGTTGAACTAAAATAACTTTAATTTTATGGTCATTCTCGTTTTTTGCAAAAACTTCATCTCTTATTACAAGAAAATGCACAATTTGTCCGGTGGGTGATAATAGGGGACTTGAGTGATCGGACTGATAGAGTCAAAAGTTCTGTCATATAGTCATGTATCCGGATCATATCCTGATCAAATGTTGCATGTAAGTGGACCACAGTGAGATGCTTCTCACTGCAACAATTTACAATGTGTCTTTTTTTCAGTTGACATTTGGCCAAAAATATGCGTTAAATGGAGTTTCCAAATTCAAGTAGCTGCAAATCCAGATTTTTTTTTTTAATCTTGACCTAATTATGGTAAAAATGTAATCAGGTGATCAAGGAGTCACTGGCCATATTTTGTGCAAATTTGGTATGAATGGAACTCGTAGTTTGGTGAAATATCCTTAACAAATAAACAAACAGACAAACATACCAAAAACAACAACCCGCTCCCACCTCTGGGGGTGGAGTAATAATGAGTGGCTCAATACTACAGTGACATATTTATCACTTTATGGGAGGCAACAGCACCAAATGTCATTTAAGAGGTGTGCAAAAATGAGTCAGGGGTTTGACATTTTTCTAGTCAATAAAATATGAATTGCCTGATTGCCTTTTTGAAGCAGGTGACCAGAGCTGTACAGTAGCCATCACCAGAAACAAAGAAAACACTAAAAATATGCATTCATTAAGTGTATCAGTAGATTCTTCTTATTTAGCGATATATTTGATCCTCCAGCCCACTGTTGACAAACTTGTCATTGACTAAGCAGCGATTATTTTTTAATTCCTTCGGAATGGTGCATGCATAGTTGGTGCATTGTAAAGTCTATGCACATAGGTCTACGCTGAAATAGAAGGCCAGATTGTATTAATGGCCATCATGTAAGTGGTGAAGCATAGTATGTGTTCACGGAGAAAGATTCAAGAAGATTCAAGAAGACTTTATTGTCATTATATGTAAACATATAACAAAATTTGTGTTCCAGAACACCCATCCAAGAGAAATACAAACAGAAACAAACAGGGGGGAACAGGTGTCTGAGGTCGTGCAGCCGTTTTGCCAGCGCTACCTTTAGCAGGAAAACAGACAGAGATACACTGGGATACGTAGGTTAAAAAAAAAAAAACAGATGAGTAATGTCTGCTGAATGCATGCAGTAAGTGTGGTCATGGCAGTCTGCAGGTTTGTGAAAGTAAAGGACTCTTCCTCCTCTTGCTTCTTCTCCTCCTCTTCCTCCAAAGCATCCAGCAGATTCTTTGAGAGACTTGGGCCAAAAAGTTTTGAAGAAAATGGGAGCAGAGTTTTTGTTCACAACTAAATGAAATTCTGCCACTACTTTTCAGTTTTGCTTTACTGCGCTTCCCTCAAACTATTTGGATGGAAGGAAAGAATGACTAATAGCTGTTTTGGAGAAAGATAAACAATTGGCACACACTGGAGCTTTGCTTTAGAATGCCTTCTTTTCCACAGCTAACTCTGGCTTTCAAACAGACCCAAACTGGTATGCACCCGCTTATCTAGGATCCAGTGAAATGGAAATAACTCAGCTCATCCCTCATCATGACCTTTCCAGTGTCATGTATTGTCTTGTCTTTGAGCCTCCAAATGGTCAAACATTTGAAGGGAAGTTTTTTTGTTGTTTTATGTGCTTGCTTTTGTTGTTTTAACTCAGTCATGGGGATGGGGTTACTCTTGTGTAAGCTGCTTTGATGATGGGGGCTTGAAGGGTGGAAAGATAGCATCAGAGCCAGAAAGGGAAAATTCCATTGCAGGCAAGTGATACCATCTGACAATCCATGATATAGTCATTATGTCAGAAAGACTGTAAACTTGTTTTCATGTATGTTTATGTCTAGATGATAAGAGTGAATGACCCTGTAATCACGTCTGGATATGGTTTGCGTAGGAGAAGAACTTTGTATTTCCGCTTAGAATTTGGCCCTATAATTTATAGTGGCTTAAATATTTTCAGCCCCCATCACATTTTGCACACTTCTTCATGCTATGGTATACATTTCAAAAACTGACTGGCACATTATTATTCTGTAATAATTAACCCATAACACCCATAACACTGGTATCATCTGCAGAGGAACGGTTTATTTGAAGAGTTTCAGTCAGGTTTCAGAATTCATCACAGTACAGAAACAGCATTGGTGAAGGTTACAAATGATCTTCTTACAGCCTCTGACAGTGGACTCATCTCTGTTCTTGTCCTGTTGGACCTCAGTGCAGCTTTGATACTGTTGACCATAACATTTTATTACAGAGATTAGAGCATACTATAGGTATTAAAGGTACTGCACTGCAGTGGTTTGAATCATATTTATCTAATAGACTCCAATTTGTTCATGTAAATGGGGAGTCTTCTTCACACACTAAGGTTAATTATGGAGTCCCACAGGGTTCTGTGTTAGGACCAATTCTATTTACACTATACATGATTCCCTTAGGCAGTATTATTAGAAAGCATTGCATCAATTTTCATTGTTATGCAGATGATACTCAGCTTTACCTATCAATGAAGCCAGATAACACACATCAATTAGTTAAACTGCAGGAATGTCTTAAAGACATTAAGGCCTGGATGACCTCTAATTTCCTGCTTCTAAATTCAGATCAAACTGAAATTCTTGAACTCGGACCCACAAATCTTAGAAACACGGTGTCTAACTAGAAACTTACTCTGGATGGCATTACTTTGGCTTCCAGTAACACTGGAGGCCAGTAAGACAGTAACACATTTTTGACCAGGATATGTCCTTCAATGCACATATGAAACAAATATGTAGGTCCGCTTTTTTGCATTTGCGCAATATTTCTAAAATTAGAAACATCCTTTCTCAGAGTGATGCTGAAAAGCTAATTCATGCATTTATTACTTCTAGGGTGGACTATTGTAATTCATTATTATCAGGCTGTCCTAAAAGCTCCCTGAAAAGCCTTCAGCTGATCCAAAATGCTGCAGCTAGAGTACTGACAGGGACTAGAAAGAGAGAGCAGATTTCTCCCATACTGGCTTCTCTTCATTGGCTCCCTGTTAAATCTAGAATAGAATTTAAAATCCTTCTCCTCACATACAAGGTCTTGAATAATCAGGCCCCATCTTATCTCAAAGACCTCATAGTACCATATCACCCCAATAGAGCACTTTGCTCTCAGACTGCTGGCTTACTTGTGGTTCCTAGGATACTTAAGAGTAGAATGGGAGGCAGAGCCTTCAGCTTTCAGGCGCCTCTTCTGTGGAACCAGCTTCCAGCTTGGATTCAGGAGACAGACACCCTCTCTATTTTTAAGATTAGGCTTAAAACTTTCCTTTATGATCAAGCTTATAGTTAGGGCTGGATCAGGTGACCCTGAACCATCCCTTAGTTATGCTGCTATAGGCCTAGGCTGCTGGGGGGTTCCCATGATGCACTGTTTCTTTTCATTCACCTTATTTACTTTGTTTATACTCCACTCTGCATTTAATCATTAATTGATATTAATCTCTGGCTCTCTTCCACAGCATGTCTTTCTCTCCCCTCAGCCCAACCGGTCGCAGCAGATGACTGCCCCTCCCTGAGCCTGGTTCTGCTGGAGGTTTCTTCCTGTTAAAAGGGAGTTTTTCCTTTCCACTGTCGCCAAGTGCTGTTCATAGGGGGTCATTTTGACTGTTGGGTTTTCTCTGTATTATTGTAGGGTCTTTACCCACAATTCAAAGCACCTTGAGGCGACTGTTTGTTGTGATTTGGCGCTATATAAATAAAATTGAATTGAATTGAATTGAACCAGTGAAATATCATTATGAATATAAAATGTAAAAAGTTACATCTTTATTTGGAAACAGTATTTATATATGCACTGCAGACATAAACTGAAATTATCAGATAGAAGTGCAACAGAAATTCAGACACAGTCAGATTGGACATTAAGCAGTCACTGTTCACTATAACAAAGTCTGTGTAATGTCCAGTTGCACTGATTTAGACAGATGTGAGCGCAGCTCAGCTAATCTCTTGTGAATTCATCATAGGTAAGTGGTCCTTTGTTCTGTATCATGTGCACTTTATTTGGACCGCAACTTTTAATGCTGTGTTTGGCTTCTCTCATTGTTAGAAAGTTTGAAGTGTGACTCAACTCTGAGTACACCAGACACAGGGTTTCTTCTTGAAAGGTTGTCACCCAGTTAATCACTGCAACCAGGGGCTGGGAATTTAAGGTAGCTGTTTTTATATGTTTTAAAGTCGTTAACTGGGACAGCAGACTAAAATACTAGCTAATTAAATGTTTGTTACTTAGTACTAAATAAGTAAATAAATAAACAAATTAAATAAAATCACAGGTGCCCCTGGCATCTGGGGAAACTCTGTTGCATTACTCATAGGTGTGGTTTGTTGTAGTTACAAGTGTGTTTTATTTAACTGTCAACCACATCCAGCATGATTAGAGTAAAAGTGTTGGTAAACCCTTCGTACACCACGTGCTCAGCAGCAGACAACAGGTAAGAGATCAGCTAGTAAACATAGTCAAGGAGAAGCCAGAGAGTTGATTAGTCCTCAAAAAGAGAAAATTAATTTTCTGGAATAGTTGTGTTGCTCTGTGAAAGTTAAATGGGTCTGTAGGCTATCTCGTAGGATGTAGAGACATTATATAAGAGATAACAGCACGCAAAGAATCCAATCCCATGTTTTTTTGCTCTAAAGGAACTGCCTAAATAAGTGCCCTGAGATTGACTTTGAAATTAGCTTCATTTACCAGTGTATGTAAAAGTAATTGAATTAAATATAGACATTAATAAACAATAATGGGCAGCTATGTCATAGTAGTAATAATAGTAGTAATTTGTCATGGTAACTAGCAACAGAATTATTACACATAGTATTTTTAAATGTGTTTTCATTTGGCACCACATAACAGCCCCATTGAGTGGGTACTTGATATAATGAATGCTTCAGGGCAGTGTGGAGTGTTTATCAGATACACTAACCTTTAACTTTTACAAGGGGTCATAGTTTCTGTGTCTTTTTAGTGAGAAGGTAGCTGTTTGACAAGCGCAATGATTTGCTGAAGGACTACACACATTCCAGCACGTTACATTCAGATTTTCCAGCCCACAATTGGCTTAGGAGAGTAATAATTTAGGATTTCCGTTCTCATTTTTTCCTTGTCTGATTTGGCTTTCCCTGTAGTTCAGTTTAGCAGACAGGATGTTGCTTGTGTGTAAATGACTTCTTCATTTAGCTTATGGAAGGGTAGTTCACCATTTCTTTCTACTGCTGGTCCCACATCTCCCATTCCTCTCTTAACCATTATCAGAGTTGAACCCACTTTGGTCACTTAATTTCACAGCAGTTCTGCTTCAGATTCAAATTCTGACAAATGGTGCAATCATGCAAAAATACAGACATTTTCTGTATTTTAATTATACAAAATTTCTGTTGTTGGGAAACAATGTTGTAGCTTGAAATTTACATAATTTTTACAGATTTTGTATATTTAAGCTAAGGTATGTCTTAAACAATGAAATTATCTAATGACATGATCACACTATTTTTTATTTAAACTTCCAACTTATATATTATGTAATTTTATGTGAAAAAATCTTAATTTTATTTCATAATTAATGTTCAACCAGGATGGCACCTCCACAGGGGCAGTTGCAAGAAGGTTTACTGTTTCTTCAAGCAGTAAACCTTCTTGAAGAAACAGTAAACCAATGATGTCCTGCATTGCTCGTGTAATAACCTATCTCCAGAAACCTCTCCCGCACTGCGGGAAGATAGGCTATTACACGAGCAATGCAGGACATCAACCAAGTCACAGGACCAATCTGTGCCTCTTTGGGCAAGGAGGAACAGAACAAACACTGCCAATCTTTTAGGGGGGCTTGTGCTCACAGCCCAATACCATGCAAATTGATTAGCATTCCTCAGACAATACCAGAACTGGCTGGTCTGCCGTTGGTATCCAGTAATCTTCACAGATGAGAGCAGGTTCACACAGTTTCAGGGAAAGATGACCACCAGCTGCCTGCTGGAAGTGTTTGTCTTCCCTGTTTCATCTTTGCTGGGATATCTCTTGAATAGGCATTAAATACAAAAAACAAGCAAACAAGCAATTAGTAACTAAACATAGACTTTGCTGTAATATACTTTTTTATATACATTACCAATAAAAGCAGCAAAATAATGAAAATTGGCAAAGTGCATGTGTACACAGCTGGGGAACAAGGCACAGCTGAAACTATTCAAGACAGTAATACAAATTGAGTACAAGACACAGGAGGCAAATTAGTACCAAAATAAAAAAGGAAGTGAGAAATAATGGTTTGAAGTTAACTGCTGCCTTGCACTTCCCTAAATTATACAATATTTTTAATGAGTCTGTAATTTCACAGTCATTTAACATTTACTGTTCAAAATAATAACATTTGTGGATCTCTTTAGAATAATATAGAATGTATTTTTATTTTCTATTTTGATTGCTTTTCTGTAATTTTACCAATTCTGGCCAATAATTTAAAATATACACAACTAATATAAAATAATCTGTGAAATTACTATATTTATATCTTTTGATAGTTTACTAATACTTGGACATGTCATTTACTCATTTAAAAAAAATCATACAATTGTTTCCACTATTTCTTTGTGGTAAAAACTTCAAAAAATTACAAAAGGCATCTGTCAATTACCAAACAAATCCATGTAAAATTACAGAAACTAAACTTTGTTTAGTGTCATTTTGTCATCTCTTACTGCTGTTTTCTGTGTGTCATTGTCACTCAGTGAATCAAAATTTAGATGTGTATTTACAGCATCAAACTTGTTACTGTATTTTTACAGTCTTTTTGTATGAAAAAAGTATAAAAACTCAGTAAAAAACATCATGTTTATCAACAAGTACAGGTTTTTCATTTCATATTAGACAGATATTATTATTCAGTCTTATTTTTATAATTTTGCTAATATTTCATATAATAAAATATAATGAAAAATTCTGTAAAATTTATAGGAAAACTTTTTTCTTTTTTTTTTAACAGTGTATGATGGTTAAGCTTTTAGGCAAGAAAGTTTATTGTCAATCTCTTAACCAAGTCTCAAACTTGTATCTTTACTATGAACAGTTGATGCAATAGGCAAAGAATAGATGGAAGGACACAGGTGGACAAAGACTCATGCACAGAGGGTTACATTTTTTAAAGGGTGTTCACTCCACTAACCCTTCAAACGTAGTTCAAAGTTTTAAGGCAGCATTAAGCCTCTAAAGACAACAAATTCACTTTCAGCCTTGCAGTTTTCGTTTTACTTAAAAGGATAGTAAAAATACAGTCACAAATGTAACATAATTTCACAAATACATCATGTTTCTTTTAAAGATAAAACTGTTAAAATCTAGTTTATTGCCATAAATACATATCTAAAATCTGATGCAGTGTTCATTAAATAGCAGATATGTTGTGTCATAATGGAAGTTTAATGGGAAACAACTGTATAATTGGCATTATTCCATCCATCCATCCTGTTAAATTAATCCCAGTCTGCCACATTAATTGCTTGTATATACAGTACCAATCAGAAGTTTTACTCATATGAATGGGTAAGTGTGTCCAAACCTTTGACTGGTACTGTATACGGAACAGAAAATTACACTTTTTTTAATGGTACTTTTCTGGCACCCCAGTTTTTTTTTTTTACAGATTTTTTTTTTATTTTAACAGACTTACTAACATTCACTTTCATCATTGTACAAGTCTGAATGTCTCCTGCATCTTTTGCTCTGTTCACAAAAATACATGATTGCCCAAACATCAGTAATGTTGGGAAAGAAGCAGGGTTGCCCAATTTAAAGCCTTTCCACCTGCTTTCAGTGTTAGTGTCACACTGTCCAAACTAATCTAATGCCAGTTAACAATATAACACCAGACTTTTCACATTCCCACCTCTTTGGACAAATCCCTATCTTAAGAAGGGCAAAGACAACGTCTTTCTTTTAGTAGTCTGAGTATTATCAAAAAGCTCAGAGCAAAGTCAGTAAAAAACAGCCCATGTCTCAGAAAGATGCTGACCACAGTTCTGCTGTATGAAAGATTGCCGTAGGTCACTTTGTGGGCAAGTCTGAATGAAGCAGTAAGGAACAATAATGTAAAACTGTCTGAATGCCAGGATGTTTGGGTCTCAAACATGCCGTATGGGTTGGGCCAGTTGTTAAATCCATCTGATTTAAATATCAGTTTCCTGCCTGTGTAAATATACAATTCAAAAACATGCTAGATTGAAAGACTGATCTCAAAACATTTTAAGCTTATATGAATGGGCATATACAGTGATTCCATTGATATTTAGACTCAAACAAGCAGAATGTCCTTGCTTTCTAAGGCTGCACTTAACTGTAACTGAGAAGGCTCTCAATAACTCCTGTGACAGAAAACCGAGAGGCTGATCAGTGTGCGAGAAACAGAAGAGGCACACAGTGTGTTTAGAATCGGATATCTAAAGAAGGATGGTTGACCAGTATTTGACTCATTTAGACTGGGGCGATAATGTGTGCCACTGTAACAATGTATATGGAGCATGAACTGCAGCAGGTCAAGTGCCAGATTAAAAGATAGAATACAGCTTGTTGTGTTGTGCTTTTAGAGGACAAAGAGAAGTAAAAGCACATTTTAATGAAGGAAGACAGTCTTACACACAAGAGGAGCTGTTGTTAAGGCTAAACTATCCAACCATCTTTTTCAGCTTATCCATTCCGGGTCACAGGGGATGCACCCTAGAAATAAAATAACATATGACATATGTCCACATAGTATTTTCTCAAAAGTCTTAGGACTTAGCCAAGATGATTTTTGGGAAATGTGAGCCGAGCATTTGTATTCCTTTTGGTCAGCAGTGGTTTTTACCTTGGAACTCACAGATGCCATTGTTTCTCCGTCTCTCTTTCTTATTGTTAAATCATGAACTCTGACCTTAACTGAGACAAGTGAGGTCTTTGGCACTTTAGATGTTGTTCTAGGTTATATTAGATTATCTAATAATATTAGATAATTACTAATGTATTACTAATGGTTCTTTTTGTCCATTCTACCTTCTTGCACAGTGCTTTGATGACCATGAGTTGTTTTTAAAGGCTTATGCATGATTAGTTTGGGCAAAAATATTCACAGAACACTTCTCTACTCATATTGAACACTGAACGCAGGACAAGTCACATTCATCCACAAATATTTAATTTAAATTAATTCTTTGCAAAAGAGTTGTATGTTCTATATGGGCTCTTGCAAAACCACAGCATATCCATTTCATTGGAAGAAAAAGATACTTTTCTTTGATGTTTAGTTGTAGCCCTGTTTTTGACCACTAAAGCTCAGATGTATAGGCTTTCCAGAAAATAGCAACAGTATATGTTACTATTGTAAATGTGAACTGTTGCTGATGGTGTTTGAGTGTTTCTATTGATATGAAGGCCTTTTTCTCATAATTAAAAACAAGCAAACAAAGAAAACCAACAAGTTAAAAAACTTCATAGGCAGAGACAGAAAAAAAAAAAAACATGAGCCACACCTTTTCAGCACCTTTTCAGGAACTTAATAGTCTGTGATTAATATAGGCCTCTTACCTGCCTCCTCAGCCAAAATAGGAGAAAAGATACTGAAAGAAAAAGGCTTCCCACCCCTACAGCTACCAGGTGAATTAGGTTAGAGAAAAGGTATTTATAATATCTACACTGTAGACAAAGAGAACTAATCTTCCAGATACAGACAACAAAACATGTAACCAGACGTGCCCTGTTCTAAGTGATATATACAGTACCAGTCAAAAGTTTGGACACACTGATTGTGTCCAAACTTTTGGCTGGTACTGTCAAATCCAGATGCTGTCAGATAAAGGGAAAGGCCTATTTGGCTAAAAGGGGCTTTTTGTCATATCCACTTTTTCCTTCTAGTTTCAAACAGCTGACTGCAGTTTGTGCTCTCCACTTTTCATCCTTAGTAAAATATTAGTGTTTTTTGTTCAATACATCTTTTTGTTATGTGACATCACATCTGCTTGAGGGTTGGCCTCTGCTACTAGCACCTCCAAAATTTGCTTGACAGCCATAATGTAATTCCAGAGAAGAGAACAGTGGAAATATAAGCAGAATCTGTAAAATAAATAAATAAATAAAGTGGCATTATTTTTCAGTCAAAACAGGCATGTGGGTCCAGGTTCCTATCAGTTCTTGACATTGTTCTAAATCCATTTCATCAGATGGTGAAGATGAGATGCATTTATTAGAGCGTATAAGAAGAGTAGACAAAGAGACAAGATGACAGCAGCAATTCTCAGTAGGTCACTGGGATGTGTGTTAATTAAGCACAAATACATATTTCAAAATCAGCATGCTGCTTGCGGCTTTGCGAAACTCTTTCAACCACCAACATTCTTGGAGAGATGAAAGCAGCGATTAGGTTTTCAGACATGTTTTCTTATTTTGACACTGTGGTTCTTTACTTCTCCTTACTAAAGATGAGATTTAACTCAATCAGCATCATTATTTCTCTGCTTTCAAGAAATTCTTGTATAACTACAGTGTGTTCTCTGCAAACCTTAAAATGCAGCTTTTGCTGAAAACTTGGACTTAAGGGCATGAATTGTAGATGGGTGGAGGATAAAGAGCAACAAAGACATAGGTCAAAAGACTGAGCAGCAGGAGGAGATGAGCGCACACATTTTCAGCAGGTTAGCCAGGAGAGGGAAGGAAAGTGTTGAGGTGTGCCAGAAGGCCCTCAGTCAAAACCCCAGTACATAGAGCCATGGCCTGGCCTCTCAGCTCTCAAAGGGCCCTTTCATGACAGAGGCAGCAAGCTCTTGGAATGCAACAGCCAGCAGTTCTACACAGCTGTAAATGGAAAAGCATCCCATTGCCCCTAGTCCCTCATTTTTCCAAGGCATTTGATCCATGTAATCAATCATAGCTGCTGCCTGGTGTGACCAGACCTTAGGAAGCTCAACTCAGCTTTTGGTTTTCTTGGTTTTATTCTAGTGCAACCAAAAACAGTTTATTATATTCCAAAATACTACTTGGAGCGCAATTATAAAGACCTTTGACAGCACCTATGCAACTGGAATAGGTCCCCATTAAGTGGCTTCTTGAGGTGGCTATTATGGTGATGGTTTTGCCTTTCATACTTGTAGTGGATGTAAAATTTAAATCTAGCACTGAGTATAATTTCATAGATCTAACATTTCTGCTAATTCCCCTTAACTTTACAAGAGCAAGAAGTCATTCTTCTATATACTGTAGATGTGCTGTGCTGTGATAGAAATAGTGATATTTCTAGCATGAGGAAAAGAGGAACCAATAAGACCTTGAACATCATCAGAATCACTTGGTTTCATTAGAAAACACAATTTTAACTATTCCTGCCACCTTCAAACCTTAAAGAGATGAGGAAGAAAATTACAACTCTTTTTTGTGATCACCTATTGCAATAACTGTAATTGACTTAACTAACTCACTAATACATCAGCCACACTGGACTGCAATCCTTTTTAGTGAAGGTTTGCCTCCTGCTTCTTCCTGTTCCTCAACATAATTTCTAAACTTCTAATAATGCCAGGAGGCAAACAAATGTCCCATCTGTCCTAACAAACAATATTGCCCGAGTCCTTCAACTTCATGCAAATGGATTCTTAAATCACTACAGTAAACCTCTAACAAATTAAAGACTTAAGACATGATTGTCAATGTTTAGCCATCCTCTTTTTCATATTCATTTCATTGTATTTCAGGAGAAGATCACTCTTTGTTTTTTACATTCGGTTTTTAGTTGGGTACTGACTTCTACAGCAGATTTATAACAGATGGGAGCAGTGGGATCTGTATGATCAAAGGAAAGATCCAACAAAGACAAGTGTTATGTTTTCATATTCATATTTCTGAGACATTACATATCTAAAAGAAGAGCATAATGTCAGACAGAAAAAAGGCTCTTAGGCACAGCCAGGACAAAGGAAATAGATACTGTACTAAAACACCATCTCAATCTGACACAGACATATTAACTGAAGTAATCTATCCTTAACCACTGAAGGAAACTTGTCTCTGCATCTGAGTACAGTATATTGGTGGCAATCTGTCTAGCCTATCTATAGAGGGATATTTGGCTGCTGAAAGGAATGCTGTATAGCTTTGTTCACCGAAGTCTTCAGCACCACCAATTTCCTCCACCACCCACATCTGTCAAGCACATGTTCTGTATCAGAGAGAAGGCAGCTGCCAATGCCAAGTCAAGCCAAATTAATGACAGAGCCAATACATTGTGTCCCTTCTTGTATGCCTGCTCCTGATTAGCTCCCAGGGAGAGCCACAGCCAGTCAAACAGAGCAGCCAGAATATCCATTACACACATTCCTCATGAAAAAATGCATTGTAAGAGCAAAAAGCCATTTTGCCTCACAGAAGAGTCAAAGAAACTTTACAATGTTACTCACTTTACTGTTATTTTGCAGTTAGATTCCACAATGCAATAATTTTGCAATATGCCAACCTAACAATGTTGTAGGTATTGCTCTCACAACATTATAATTAATGTTGTTTTGGGGCAATCATTGCAACTGAATGATGCTGACACCCTAAAGATGGTCAAGCTGGTCAGTTTACATTCTGTGCTTCCTGCCCAGTCCGAGATTTCTGTCCATTGTCATGGAAGTTAATAAATATGTTATAAAAAATGTTCCTGAGAGATGGACGTCTAATCATGTCCTCTAACCATTTTTCCTTTAACTAATCTGAGCATGTACTGTTACAGTCGGATACATAAGTGTTTGAACAATGACACAAACTTTGTAATGTTGCCATTGTACTCCACATTGTACCCTTGGCAGTGTATTTTAGATAAATCAGTCAAGATGTGGTTGAAGTGGAGTCTTTTAGCTTTAATTCAAGGTTTTTAAGAAACGCTTTGCTTGAACTTTTTAAGATTTATAGTTTTTTATAGTTTCTTTTTATATATTTTATAATAGACCCCCATTTTCTCAAAAAAGACTCAAAAGTATTTGGACAAACTAAAATGATTTTAAATATATAATAAATAAATTGTTGTTAATATTTGGGTGAAAACCATGTGCGCTCAATAACTGCCTGAAATCTAGAAACTGTGGACATCCCAAAATGCTGTTTCTCACCCTCCCAGGTTTTTACTGCTGTTGCCTTTAGTTGCTGATTTTTGGGTCGCTCTCTGGTTTAAGTTTCACTTCACTTCATTTTTCAAAGACTATTACTACTATTAAACATAACCCAAGACTTCTCTTAAACATCATTAACAGTCAGTAAACCCTGTCCCAGATACTTCTGACTTCCGATGAAGACTTTGAAACTTTCATAACATAAAACATTAAGGTGTCATTGAGTCCCACTGTTTCTACTCTTACTTGATCACTCATCATCTACCACTCTTTTGGAATCTCAGCAGAGAGTATATGGACACTTAAGAATTTGTCCTACTACTTCTATCACCAGCGAAAACTGGTGACCCTTTTGCACCACCAGCCATACATGCCCATGCCATAACTTTGCCTCCACCACATTTGACAGATGGTGGTGGTATGCTTCAGATCATGAGAGTTCTTCTTTTTGGTCTCTCAACCAGTCATCCTTTTTTCAGAACTGTTCAGAACTCTTTTAGATGCTTTGTAGCAAAGACTAATTTGTCCTTGTTTTCCTTGAGTGTAACCAATGGCGTGTGCCTTGTTATGAACCCTCAAGAGATCCCTGGATAAATGCATCTTCCAGGGATCTCAAGCGAGTGTTCTTGACTTGGCTAAATGTAGTGAATAGGTTTTTTTGTTTAACAAAGAAAAGAATTCTGCAAACATCCACTTTAGTTCCTCTGGTTTTTCAGCCTAATGAAGGCCTCCTCCACTTGCATCAAATAGAAGTTCAACACTTGGAATCAACTTCAGAATGATTATGTTTAATTTGTCAGAGAGTAACGATTAAACCCGCCTCACCTGGCCATGAAATTGTTTGTTAATCAATTGTCCAATTACTTTTGAGCCTCTGAAAATGGGGGACTGTCTCTAAAAAGGTCTGTAATCACCAAGTATTCTCTTCTCAAGATGCGTTCGAATGAACAGATTGCCCTGATTTTCTGGAAACATGTTTACATCCCCAACATAAACAACATTTTAAATACCACCTTAAGGACGTAATGCAAATATTTAGTTCTTATGTTGTTTTTTATTAGAGCCTTTGCAGCATGTTGGAACTTACACCACCAAGTTAGAATGCTCTTGATTTTAATTTTAGGTTTACATTTAACTCCTTTTCTCAAATGCTCTTCTCCAGCTGATCCGGGCCTGTCAGTAGACACAGGTGGTGTGGCTGAAGCACAGAGTGGAGCTGCACCTACAGCTGAAGGTAAGATAAAAACTGCTTTTGTTTTCTCATACATTATTTGTGTGGGTAGTCAGTTCAAAAAATACCTACACACCTAAAGCTCACAAATTATTGTGCTGTTAGTTTAATCCAAAAAGTAAATTGTAGAGTTTTTTTTTTTTTTTTTTTTTACCAGAAATGAATTTGGGAATTATTATTGCTTCTTGAAGAACAGCTAGTTGCTGTTACTGCTCTCTGATTTCTGAGTGGTGTACTATGAACAAAGATCAACACATCCAGGCTTTCTTTGCGTTAGCTAGCTTGACAAAACCTAAAACCCTGGTCGGCGATAAGCAACTTTCTCTGTTAAGCCAGGCTTTCTGCTTCAGGCTCTGAGCATGCTCACGTAAAAATGGACATTTCAAGGGTCGTGTGACTCTGCTTCTGCACAAAATGATCCCTGTAAGTGCTGCCTACTCCAGTCAGACACATAAAGAACATAAACAATATAACAGTAAAATTCAACACTGCTGCAAAAAAAGACAAGAGGTTAATGCTCTTAAGTGTTAATCTGGTGATTTACCGCACAGAGTGGTACAATAAATGATTTTGTTGCTGAAAAAAATGCTATAAAAGGGGCTCTATAGGAGGTAGAGCAGGTCATCTACTAATTGGAAGTTTGGTGGTTCGATCCCTGGCTGCTCTATTCTGCATGCCAAAGTATCCTTGGGTAAGATGCTGAACCCCAAGTTGCTGCCAATGCATTCATCGAAGTGTGAATGTGTGCAAATGTTAGAGAGAAAGCGCTTAGACATAGAAAAACGTGCTTGTATGAATGTGTGTGTGAATGGGTGAATGAGACATGTTGTAAAAAGTGCTTTGACTGTTCAAGTAGAGTAAATGGTAAATGGACTAGCTCTTATATAGCGCTTTTCTACTCAGTATGAGCACTCAAAGCGCTATTACAACATGTTTACATTCACCCATGCACTCCCATTCATACAAGCACTTCCATATGTACTAAGCTAAGTGCTTTTTTAATTAACTATCATTCACACACATTCATACTCCGACGGGACGGTCGGAGAGCAACTTGGGGTTAAGTATCTTGCCCAAGGATACATTGGCATGTAGCCTGGAGTAGCCAGGAATCGAACCGCTGACCTTCTGATCAGTAGGTGACCTGCTCTACCTACTGAGCTACAGCCAATTTAAAGGAAACAGAAAAGTACTGTATAAGAATCAGCCCATTTACCATTGTGTATTTTCACACACAACCTTCGAATGAAATCCAGTGCATGGCATTCCCAGGCCAGCCAAGAGATATAATCTCTCCAGCACATCTGCCCCGGGGCCTCCTCCTGGTAGGACATGCCTGGAACACCTCACCCAAGAGGCACCCAGCAAGCATCCTAGTCAGATGCCTGAACCATGTGGTTCGATGTGGACGAGCAGCAGCTCTACCTTGAGCCTCACCCTATGTCTAAGGGAGAGACCAGCCACCCTTCGAAGGAAGCTCATTTCTGCTGCTTGTACTTGCGATTTTATTCTCTCGGTCACTACCCAAAGCTCATGACCATAGGTGAGGGTAGGAACGTAGATTGACCGGTAAATCAACAGCTTTGTTTTCACACTCAGCTCCCCACTGGTGCCAGTGTAAATTCATGTATTAACTGACAGTGTGAAAACTGTTATTTTGCTTTCTGTTATTTTACTTGATTTAAAGTTCTGATATACTGAAGGTGAAGGAATGAACCATTCTGTGGAAGATCTGTGTCTTTAGCATGCACATCTAAGTATCGGTTACTGGGTCTTGTTGAGGTCTGTTCCTTTGCAGCCTTTGTCCAAAAGCTGTCTAAGACTACCATGTCGTTAGACATTTCAGTAGACTTAATTTTAGTTGCTATTGGAGTCTAGTTATGCAAAACACCTTTTCAGCACCTCATCTATACAGTACCAGTCAAACGTTTGGACACACTTAAGTGTGTACAGCATCGATCATGTTATAATTTAAAGGAAACTTTCAATGCTGTTGCAAAAGGTCTGTTGTGGAGACTGTTTGCAGCAACTGTCAGTTCTCTCCAACCCACAGTGAGTCCTGAGAGCAGTAATCACCCTGATGAATATTTTCACATCACTATAGGAATCACTACATAGTTTCTATATAGTCATTTCATCTTCTTTGCAATCATTATTTTATGTGTAGTTTCAAAGCACTTTGTTCACTTTTGGAGCTTATGTATGGCAAGTGGCCAGATAATATGGAATTGGTTATTATTTGAATAAAGAATTTGTACAGCATTGTCCTTTGACCCCTGTGCCCTGAGCTCATCCCTCAGCTGCCCAGTCCTGTGTGTAAAATTTAAACCTTCCCTGACTAGAGCATATGTCAGAGGTGTATAATTTCTTTTATTACCCTGCCTACTGATAGGTTGAGGGAAGTTTTTTTTTTGTATGTGTTATGCAATCATTTCATCAGCACATCAGCATACTTCACTGTTTGTCTTAGACTAAATAAGCTGTATTGTCTGTTGTTGTATCAATGTATTTGATTTAGAAATAGCTCCTCTGAGAAGTTGGCCGTTATGACCTTCATTTCTTTAATAGTCGTTTCTGGGACAAATGAGCTGCTGGTCGGAGTGAGCCAGGTTTCTGAAACTTGCCAGAAAGTCTGATTTGAGAGAAAGCTGCTTTGCATTACGTCTGTCTCGCAGGGATAAGCCTAATCAATCAAGCACTTGATATCTGAGACAACCATTCCTAAAGTACCTCACCAGTCTTAAAGTAGTTTGGATTCAACCAGTAATAAGTGTTGGCTAGCATGCAGCCTCTGCTGCACTGCATTACATTCTGAGTGATAAGAGAGTTAAAATCTTGATTCACAATAAATTTGTTACGTGGCAACAATCTTGAACTGGAATCTGAGCTGTGGAATTAACCTTTTCACGTTTCACACTGTGGACTGCACTGTGGACTGCAGCAGTGTTATGTTTTTGAGAGATCCCCCCCCCCCCCCCTTCAAATAAATAAATAGATAGATAAATCAAAGTATGGGATACCCTTACACTCTGCAGAGGTTAGCTTCTGAGCATCAGACCAGCACCGAATGTCACCGTGCGGGGTGGCCTCTGGTCACACCCCAACTTCAAGTTAGTCAGTCCCTGGAGCAGGCAGCCAGGAATGCATAGCTTTGGTGGAGGTGGGGTTGCGAATGACCCATACAAGGGAGTGTTTTTTTTTCTTTTTCCCTTGATTCTTGAAAGGGGCGGTGTTTGTTTTAAGTCCTTTAATCGCTACCGCTTGTTTCTTCTTTCCTTACTTGCCCTGCTCTTACACACTTACTTCCATAAAAGAAGAATGATACTTTATAATTAAAGAGCTGCATGATATCACTCATCTGTAGTCTGTTGTGAGGTGAACTGCTGTGTCACGATGGGAAACAGGCCGCAGTTCCCTGTTTTTCCACTGCATAGACTCCAGAATCTAGTTGCTGTTTGGAAAAGCAGATCTGCCACTGTCTTCATGTACATTCATCATTGTTTCTGCACCTCAGCCATTCCTTTATATCCTATTATTTTCTTTTTATTATCTTGTACAGTAATATTCATAGCTAAAACAGAGAGGCAATAGTGCTATTATGTCCATAAAAATCACCTGCAGTACTTCAAATGACAATGTTACATTGACTGGCTGAACAGTAAAACTGATTTGAATATTTTTAGTATTAAGTCTCTTAATTGTTGTGCTTCCAAATAACTAGTCAGGTTCTTCTTCATTCAGCTGCTCCTTTTAGGGGTCACCACAGCAGATCATGTGACTCCATTTCATCCTATGCGTAGCATCCTCTTCTGTCACAACAATCCTCTGCACCCTCTTTTCCTCCTGCCTGGCAGTTTCATATTCAACATCCTTTGTCCAATATATTCACTATCCCTCCTTTGCACATGTCCAAGACATCTGAATCTTGCCTTTACATTTGTCTCCAAACCACTCAACCTGAGCTGTCCCTCTGATATATTCATTTCTAATCTTGTAATTTCTGCTCGTTCCCAATGAAATTCTTTTTTTTTTTTTTCTTAACATCTTTAACATGGCCACCTCCAGCTTGGCCTCCTGTCTTTCTGTCAGTGCCATCCAAACCATCCATCATACCAGGTCTCACCTCATAAACCTTCCCTTTCACTCTTGCTGCTATCCTTATGTCACTGATTACCTCTGACACACATATCTTTATTCCACCTGCGCCCTACTCTCACTACAGATCACAATGTTGTCTGTGTACATCGTCCATGGAGACTACTGACTAACCTCATCTATCAGGCTATCCATCACCATAGCAAAGAAGAAGGGTCTCAGAATCAATCCCTGATGTAGTCCCACCTCCACGTTGAAACCATCTGTCACTCCTCTGCACACCTCACCACTGTCTCACTCTCCACATGGATCTCCTGCACCAGACTCACATACTTGTCTGCCATTCTTGACCTTCTCATGCAGCACAATAGTTCTTCCCTGTCATCTGCTTTCTCTAGATCCATAAAGACACAGTGAAGCTCCTTCTGACCTTCTCTATACGCCATCAACACTCTCAAAGCAAACATCGTATCTTAACTGCTCCTTCTCAGCATGAAGCCATACTGCTGCTCACTGATCATCACCTCTCTTCTTTACCCAGCTTTAACAACTCTTTCCCATAGCTTCATAGTATAGCTCAGTAACCTTATCCCTTACTAGAGCTCTCTAGATCACCCTTGTTCTTGAACAACAGTACCAGTAAACCTATTCTCCATTCCTCTGGCATCCTCTCACTTGTCATGATTGTATTAAGCAATCTGGTCAAACACTCCGCTGCTCTCTCTCCTAGACATCACCATACTTCCACAGTTATGCCATCTTGACCAATATCACCAAATAACTAGTCAGCTGGTTTTGATTATTTGTATAAATAATAAATTGGCTTTGCACCTGGTGAATTCTTAAATTCTAAATCTGCTGCCTTGCCAGACCTCAGCTGTTATCTTTGGTGATTTTGGTGATGTTATTATAAATAAAACAGTTTTTACACTTGCACTGCAGCCTTGAACTTTTTTGACATAACCAGACAGAACGTTAACGTTGGAAGATCGTCTTTGTCTTGCCAATTTTCCAATACAAAATCACTGGTATCCAATCGTGGATGTGAGAATAGTGCAGGCAACAGCCAGTAAATTCCAGCCGGCCCGCTCCCAAACCAAAATGAAGGATTTCCAGTGGAGAGAACGTGTCTGAACTAGATTATCTCCGCTTCATGTAAGAAAGACAGCTATGGCCCTAACCCAACCTGAGTCTCCCTATTATGAAAGTAGGACCCAGATTTTAAGGAATATCTAGTTGTTGTAAGATTATGCAATGATAGGGTTCAAGAATACCCCCCCCCCCCCCCCCCCCCCCCCCCCCGAAAATCCATATGAGATTTGATGCAGTCTGATATGAACTAATGTGTAGAAACATAAGCAAAACCCAGTTCCCTGTTGCACTGTCTATTGTCCTGTGATTATTACCAGTCTAAATAAAAGCAAGCACCATGAATGTTTTCAGAATAACAAGGACCCTCTATCTTTCTTTCTCTTTGGTTATCTTTCTCTGTCCTTCTTACTCTTGCTTTTCCTCTTTACTATAATGCTATTTAGTCATCCAGCTTTGTTTCATGTGCAGTCAGCCTCACTCATATCCTGGCTTCTTCTCACTGCAAAACAGTCATTCATTCTCCAGAATTTTTTTCCAGAGAGAACTGTTATGAGGCTTTATTTAGTACTTCCTTTTTATTACAATCTTAATTTATATATTTGAGTAGGGGGACTGTACATTGATCAACACAACAGTCAGCCAAAAAGCTCCCCCTCCACCCAGTACCTGAATGTTGTTCAGTATCCTGTCTGCTCCAGTCTGCTTCCCAAAGTATCTCTGGGTAAGATACTGAACCCCAAGTTGCTCTCTGATGCACTGATCAGAGTGTGAATGTGCATGAATGTTAGGTAAAAAGCACTTAGGCGTAGAAAAAAGTGCTTGTAGGAATGGATGTGAATGAGGCATGTTTTATAAAATGATTTGAGTGCTCAAGTAGAGTAGATAAGTGCTATATAAGAATCAGTCCATTTACTTAAAATTATAATTATACAGGTGTAGTATGAGTGCTGTTAATGGTGAAAAAAGAACATCACTGTGGATACTGTTGTTCTCTGGTCTGACCATTTAATGGTCCTGCCACATGTTGTTTATTTGCTTAAATGTTTCCTCCCTGCACTCAGAGCTTTACCAGAGACACTGAATTGTTTTCATATTAAACTGTAGTCCTTGAAGGCTGGAATCTGGACAATGCACACTTTGACAGTTTTGTTAACTGATGGATTTTAAAAGGGTTTGTAAGGAAAATGTGTTTTTATGTGAAACCCTGCTACTACATGGATTTCCTACATTGAAATTCAACAACTCAGAGTTCAGTCAGAACTCGCTGTACTTCACAGGAAATATGAACCATTTGACCATTCATGAAAATGATTGCTAAAACTGACAAAGTGGCGCACATAATGTACATCTTAATCATAATTTGGGGGATCCAGTGGACACTTACAAGCTGGCTTGAAGACCTGGACTTTGCTGATGACATCTGCACTCTATCCTGTTGTCTACAAGTTTTGCAGCACCAGATCAGCGGTTTAGAGACCATGGCTAAAAGAGTGGGACTCCACATCAGTCCATCCAAAACAAATAATATTCATATAAACACCAGAAACCAAAACAGAATCATTGTTAGAGCCAGAGAAGTTGAAGAGTTTTGAATGGAACGCTCAGGGCCAAAGAATGAAAGGTCGACCCAAAAACACCCGGAGGCAAAGCCTAGAAGCCCAGCTGAGATCTGTTGGGCTGTCCTGGGGAGATATTAGGCCCATATCGAAGAACAGAGTCAGATGGAGCATCATGGGACAACGTGGAATAGATAGATAGAATTATAATTGCCTTTCATGCCACGATGAGCTAAAATGTTTTAATTTTTCAACAAAAGGCTGTTAAATGAACTCTAAACATCACACAGTTATAAAGTAAAATCTGCCGTGTGATGTCTTGTCCTGTTGTTGCCTTTCATAAACATAGATTTATATAAACACTCCAAGACTGATGTTTCAAAATCTGGAGCTGACCAAAGACCAAATTGTACTCTATAAACTAAACTTTTCAAAATTGTTGCTTCTTTAATCAAAAATAGGCAACAGACCATCGGGGAACCTGCTTCAAATGCGCAAAAATAGTTTACTGAAATGCAGTTTTAGTAAAATCAAAAGCCTAGACAAATCAGATAAAAAGCACCCCTGGGGGGGGGGGGGGGGGGGGGGGGGTGTGTAAGCCATAGCAAACAGAGTCAAACACAATGAAAGATGAACCAGCAGCTCCAGGACTCTCTGGGCCTTCTATCGATTGAGAAAGGTATACCAAGATTCAGCCATTCGGCCTATCTAACATTCACACTCCAATGAACACATCAGGAGCAACTCGGTTCAGTGTTTTGCCAAAGGATACTTTGGCATGCAGATTGGAGCAGCCAGGGTTCAAACCACCAACCTTCCAACTAGTAGATGACTTGCTCTACTTCCTGAGCCACAGCCACCCCAATGTATATTGAGAACTCTTGGTATAGTATCAACACACAAAGAGTATACATCTTAGATATGAAATAATTTTCCTTTCCTTTTAATAAACACTGATTAACTGAAGGTTATGGAGTAAATAATGATACTCTTCACACATAATATTGCAAATAAAATGTATCTGTGTCTTAATGACTGTACTGTTACTGTGCCACATGGGTAAATGCAACCACTTTTTTTTTTTTTTTTAAATCCCTGCACATTGTAATATTCAGACATTGTCTAGACAGAAAGCTACCATCAGCCTTTAAAACTATGTGTTTCACTTCTTCAAGGATATTTCTTGGAGTTCCAGGAGCCAGTCAACAACATCACCCTCTTTCAGGGCCAGACAGCCACCCTTCACTGCAAAGTGGCAGGAAACCCTCGACCATCCATCCGCTGGCTGAAGAACGACGCCCCTGTAGTACAGGAGCAGGGACGCATAACCATCCGCAAGACGGAGGCAGGCTCAAAGCTCCGCATCCAGGACCTGGACACAACAGACACAGGCTATTATCAGTGTGTTGCCTCTAACTCATTCAAAGTCATCTCTGCCACAGGTGTTCTTTATGTCAAACTAGGTAAGGTTCAGGTTTATTTGTACCAAGATTGTTAGGCCTAAACTGTATGGGTTAAATAATGAATATTAAGTTTTTATTTATACAGCTTCTGTTTACACAAGTCTCAGTAAGATCAGTGGCTTGTGCAGAAAGCTTTAACTAATCATAAAAACTGTAATGTCTTTGAATGTAGGGTCAATCCCTCCTTAAATGCGTGCACTTGTTTTCTTTCTAATTAACAGGACAGATGCCCACACGAAGCCCAGCTGAACCGTAAGTGAATACCTTCCATTTGATAGTGTGTCTGTCAGTGTTAAATATTTTTAATCAGTGGCAAATCTTTTATTGTTTTATTTGTAGAAATTAGCAAATTTTAAGTATCAACCTATAACACACCGAATGTGTCAATAAGACATTATTCTCTTACATGTGTTTGTACTGTCACTGATAGAAAGCAGCAACTATGGCCAGACCCAGAGTAGTTCCACTGTATTTTAAAATGCCATCAATGCTAATGTTTGGTCCTGTTGCAAATATCAAATTTATAGGAGTAAAATATTCCATATATAGGTAAAATAATATATACCCTGGAACAGTGCTATATTGCCAAAAGTGCTCACTCACCCATCCAAATCACTGAGTTCAGGTGTTCCAGTCACTTCCACGGCTACAGGTGTATAAACCAAACACCTAGCCATGCAGACTGCGTCTACAAACATTAGTGAAAGAATGGGTCGCTCTCAGGAGCTCAGCGAATTGCATTGTGGTACCGTGATAGGATGATACCTATGCAACAAGTCCAGTCGTCAAATTTCCTCACTGCTAAATATTCCACCATGAGCTGTTAGTGTTATTATAACAAAGTGGAAACGACTGTGAACAACAGCAACTCAGCCACAAAGTGGTAGGCCATGTAAAATGACAGCGGGGTCAGCAGATGCTGAGGTGCAGAGTGCACAGAGGTTGCCACCTTTTTTACAGAATTTTTTTCCTTTACTTTTTGTAAGCAATACTTGTTAATAGTTGAGCAGAAAAGTCAAAAATCTGCTTTTATTCAATTTTTTGCTGAATGTGACTCCATGTTAATGACTAGGTCGTTGGAGCCAAGATGCTTCATTTTTCCACCACCACTAAAAACATGCTGAGACCAGAAGAATTTGAAAACTAAATTAATTCATCTAAGTGCAAAAACTCTTAATTCTAAAGGTTTTATTAAATAAGCAATAAAGATTCAGCCTTTACTGCGTTCTTCTTCTACGGCAGCCTTTCTGTGTGCTTGCTTTAGGCTGCTCTGCTTCTGTGTTAGGGAGCAATGACACCTGCAGAGGTAACCACGGTCCCAAAAGCCCAGAGCCAAGGCTATGCAGTTTATTATGATATATGACAAAGAAAACTATATCCTCATATCTGAGTGGTTTTTTTTTCTCCAAATTTTTTGTTTCAAAATTGGCAAATTATTAATCTATGCTGTAAGTGCAGTAATATGAAACACACCACACATGTGCTGAGTACAGGTGTAATCAGTGCAGTCACACTATGAAGTCACAGTAACACTGTGTACCTGTGTGTTTGTGTCATTGTCTCAATCTTATGCTGTGACACAGTGCGCAGTATAAAAGTCAGGGCCACACAGATTCACAGTATATGTGTTTATTGTTAGCCTAGATTTAATCTAGATTATTACTGAATAAGCAAAGTCTTGTAAGTAAGTAGTGTAAGTAAACAAAATGTAAAATGCAATGCAAGCCTAATTTGACTGATCATGGGCTTATAATTGATTAACAATCCAATAATAATACTGGCAACAATAATACTGGCAATAAAGACTATAGTAATAAATCTAGTATCAAGCAGGGTAATTTTCTCATAGAATTCTATGCAATCAGGCCATTTCTTTTCTATAGTTTATTGTTATCATATTTTCCAGCACCACTGAATACTTCAGTGAAGTCATGACTCATCTATTTATGGTAGTTCTTTGGATTAGATGTGATGTCTGAATTTGTTGCATTTTTTCTTTCCCTATATACTCCACCTTTGTCATCAAATTAATGATGATGTTTCCATGAATTTCCTTGTGTTTTATCTGTTTGTGTGTTCTCTAATGTTGAAGTACTTTAAACCTCTCAGGGTGGCCTTGGTGAGCACTGCAGTACAATTTAGAATTTTCTTAGTTTTAAACAACAGGTGATGGTTGCATCAACAAAGTTTCTTTTGATAAATTGCATTGTTCATAAGCTTGATTTATGTAGACAGTCGTCCAGCGTGGCTCTGTTTCTCCTCATTCTCAATGCCCACACACAGATACACACAACCAGCAGATCATGCTCCACATAACAGAGCAACAGACCAACATAAATCAGTCTGAGGCAGGAGCACTTTGACAATTATGCAGTGCAGACTTTGACTCTTTAAGCTAATCGCTGTAGTTATGACTTCTCCTCCTGATTCCTCATGATATTGATAGAAAATGTAATGTGCTCAAAATTACACTTCCCCATATGTTTGCCTCAGAAATAAGCCTAATCCCAGGAAAGACAATTGCTGTCAGTGCCAGATAAAAGGTTTACATGACATTCAGTTGTGGGGACGTGGGTATGAAAATTTAAACATATATATATATATATAAATGGGGGGTTGGTCAGAGGTCAAATATGGCATGACATTTTAAATCTTTATACAGCACTTGCGTATTGCTCACAATTCGTGAGTGGATTTGCTCGCAAGGACTTTACTATGGCACCGACAGGGGAAGGGCTAGCATGTGAGAGTTCCTCTCAAACCTCTGAGGAGAGCCTGGTGTGTTGCTCGCAGAGTTGTGAGTTGCATACTTGGTGCTTTCTTTTGCCGTATAAGTTGCCTGTGACTCCTTCGTGGCATATTGCTCATGGTGTCGTGAGCTGACATGCTCGGTGAGTGCCTGCAGACATGAGGGGCAGCGGGTGAGATTTTCTCCAGCCTTCCTGAACTGGAGTCTGTTGCCAGCATCTTGCTCAGCACGATGTCCAGCTGACATGTATGACCTTGTGTCTAAAATGTTCCAAAACCATCCACACACTGTGTACACAAAATTGCTTCTACCAAGTGTTATTGATGGTATTAAGTAGTGAGCTGTGTGAGCTGTGTGAGCTGTTAGCTCAGGCTTCCTCTGTTACTAGTAAACAGTGAAGAAAATCCACAGTCCTGCATTGACTCTTTTACTATGTCAGCACAAACTAGAGAGGCCCGCTGTCAATTTTCTGGGGTGGCGCATGCAGGCTCTCCACTTCCTAATATGCCTAAGGGCAAAATTGGGAACGTGGATGCCTCACATGTGAAGGGGAAGTGTTCAGGCAGTTGGGAGGTGTCTCTGCCTCCCCCTGATTTTAGGCCTGCTGCAGTTCAAACTCATGGCTGCCCCTCTCTGGCTCCACCACCTGTGTCAATTCAATTTTATATATTGCCAATTCTACTCTACTTTCTTTTCAGGTCACGTGAGAAACATTTCTGCCAGCCATACCGAGGCATTGCCTGCGCTCGTTTCATTGGTAACCGAAGCATCTATGTTGAGTCTCTGCAGATGCAAGGGGAGAGTGAAAACCGCATCACAGGTGAGGAAATAAGCTGTCCTTCTGGGTTGGCATATTGACATATTTCTTAATTCTAAATGGTAAAATATCTGAGATTACTAGGAGTATGGGCAACAGTTAAAATGTGCTCCACTTTTTTTAAGCTGCCCTCACTATGATTGGAACATCCACCCACCTATCGGATCAGTGCTCAGAGTTTGCCATTCCATCCTTCTGCTACTATGTCTTCCCCCTGTGTGATGAGGGATCGCGGGGCCCGCGGCGCCGTCAGCTCTGTAGAGATGAGTGTGAAGCTCTGGAGAATGACCTTTGCCACGCCGAGTACACCATTGCCAGATCCAATCCCATGATACTCATGCAGCTTGAGCTCCCAAGCTGCCACCTGCTGCCACGGGCAGGCACACCCAATGCAGCTTCTTGTATGAGGATTGGAGTGCCACCAGAAAAACTGGGTTCATGTAGGTGGATGTACAGAATGCACACATATTGTATATGTAATATATTCAATTTTCTTCCCTGGCCAAGTTAGTCACTTCTCAGCCCAGCAGAGCAGGCTTTTCAATTACTGAAGACAAAAGTGAAACTTGGAATTAAAACTAAAATTATATACTTCAGAAATTGTGGTATTGGTTGTTTGGTATAAAATTTATTCATGGTGTACACAGGAAAAAAACAAAACAAACTTATGCCATTGTCCAAAAACCTATGCACGTACCTGTATTAAGCAGGGAGGTTCACTTACTGTAAAACTAACCAAAGCTGTGTCGTTTATTTATTCAATTAACAGATATGACTTCAGCTCTGCATTTGTAATTCTCGTTATCATCCTAACCTTATTTATGTTTTATGCACTGGTTGGTTATGGTTAGGGACATATCTTAGTCTTCTTTAATACAGAAAAAGTCCACAGTGATATACACAGTCTAATTTTAAACCACCAAATCTCCCTAACCAAAGTGCATTTGCTGTCTAAACCACTGATGGTAAACAACTTTTAAATATAGTGGTTCATTACTTAATTAAGCACAACATTTACCTTTGAATATAGTGAGTCAGAAATTAATTACACCTGTACTAATAAGGGGAAATTTTGTTTGTATATGAACATAACCTTATTTCACAAAGTTGAAATCAATGTCATTTTTGTGTTAAAAATTGAATCAGTATTTAGTTATCTAGGGTAAACATAGAATTAGGAGCAAAAAAAAAGAAAAAAAGAATTAGGAGCAGAGGAAAGCATATTTTCCCCTTAATCATCATTAATGCATTGTTTGCCTTTGACCCATTAAGTTCCCAAAATGTCAGATGATCTCTTATAGTGTGTGGGCATATTCATACTGAGTCACTATCTGTTCTACAGATTCTCCCTCAGACCACAGCTGCTACAATGGAAGTGGGGCTGACTACAGGGGCACAGTCAGCATCACTAAATCTGGTCACCACTGCCAGCCATGGAGCGCTCAGTATCCTCACAGTCACCACCTGTTCCAAGAGTACCCTGAGCTCCGGGAAAGCCACAACTTTTGTCGTAACCCAGGAGGCCAAATGCAGGCCCCCTGGTGCTTCACCCTGGACCCTCAGGTCAGGGTGGACCTGTGTGACATCCAGCCCTGCAGTGAGTACCATAAGGGAATTAGATAAATTAAGATAAAATGTCTTTTAGTAAAAATCTTTTAAAAGTGCAAATATAAAAAAGTTATCTACATGAATCAAGGGTTTTTGTAAAATTCCATTATTTGCCCATAAATCATCAGTGTTTTAAGGAAAACCCAACATTTATAGTGTCTTAGAAAGATTTTGGCCACTTCTTGCTGCCAGAACAGCTGCAATACAACTTTGCAAGTGCACTTTTGAAAGGAGCTATTCTGAAGGGGTTGAACACCATTGTTTCAAAGGTTGTTCCCTCATTGGTATTTTGATGATGGTAGTGGAAAGTGATGTCTAACACCTTGATCCAGGTGTAAGTAAGTTGACTGTGAAGGCTATAGCATGTTATTCACATTATTTTAAATTTCCTAAATGTAAATGAGTTTTCTTGCTCTGTGTTTGAGACCATTGTCATCTATCAGGTACCATCAGGTGATCCAGGTCAACAGCTCTCATTGCTCATGTGAGTGTAAGTCACACTGAACAATGGAGTCCCCAGATTGGGCACTCTCTCGCACCCCACCCGGTGCCTCTTAAAAGGCTGAATTTTCTTTAGGCACACAAACAACTGTTAGGACCCATTCCTCAACACTGAAGATAGAGGGAAATAACCCTCTCATCCCCCGGGGAAAGTTTCAATGTGCAGGCAGTGAATCAGGGATATATGAGTAGACCCACCCCTGCCCTCTGTCTCTCACAGAGGGAAACTCCAGATTGGAACAGAGTTCACCTCCAGGAGTCTGATTCCAGAGCCCCTACTGAGCATTGAGGTCTATCCAACTATATCTAGCTGGTATCTCTCAACCTCACACTAGCCTGAGCTCCAGAGGGGTGATGTTCCATGTCCCCAAGATCATGTGATAATAAATCACTGGTTTGGTGAGGTCATTGTCTTGGTTCCACAAGAAATGAAGAAAGTTGCGGTGGTTTTCCTGCACCAAGAAACAATGGAGCATCTGTTGGATGCCTGTCATGGCTGCCCCTCTCTACTTCTGGAAGTGCAGGAGCGCACAGAGGAGAGAACTGTTAAGGTCAGGTTCTGTAAGGAGCATGTCCTTGAAGGAGACGCAAGAGAACTGGGCACATGAATCAAAAAATGCCTGGATCTGATTGGGCGTTTGTAGTTGGTAACCCCAAAAGATGGTTGATACCAGCATTCCTCAGCTTGGTTTAGCAGTGGCGCTACTGCTGCATGATTACTAGTAAAGATCTTTTCCAGGAATGCCACATATTGTTCCTGCATTTCAGGATTCCTCTTAAAATTTAGCCGTAGAGATGCAAACTGCTTGACTGCCTGCACTCTGTTATTTTGTAAGTGTTGGCATGGCTCTTTGAATGGCAATGGGCAATGGGCAACCCAATTGTTGTGTTGTCTCTGTAGATGTTTTCATCCATATTCTGTTTGTTGCAATACTTGGCTTGGTTAAACATTGTCTGTCCCAACATCCAGACAGGATGTTGGAATGATGGGCCAGGATGCATGGCTGCATCATGCTTGCTACCTTCATATTCTGTACACTTAACAGGAGACTTGGGAGTCCTTGGCAAGTTGGGATGTTGAAACACAACACTGTGAAGAAATCCCTTTTTCTTTGAGAGAGGCCTTTCTTTCTTCAAGAGGTTTCTTCCTCTGCATCATTTGAGTGGGTGTGGCTTGTTGTGCAGTGAGCAGTTCTTGTTAGGGTCATTGTCATTTGTGGACATGTCTGTTTGTGGACTGTGATAGGCTTCTTGGCACTGAAATACTTCACACCTAGTTGACCTGATTTTTGTCAGAGTTGTGTCACTTTGATGAGTATTCTTAGCTTCATAACAGATGAAATCACAGAAATAACTGAATGGAGGGAAGCGGTCATTATTTTCCTTTTTGAACCAAGAACCAGTTCTCCTGAATCCATAAGGATGCTTGACCACAATTGGTGTAATCCCACTGCATTGGTAACCGTATGAGAAGCCAGTGAAGTATCCATCCTCCTTGGTGCCCTGGATCTCCATTAATAATAAGCTACAACCGTGTACTAAATTTGTCCGTCCATAGATGTAAATAAGTGGATGACAACGGATAACATTCAGATCCTTTTTCCATTGACCGGGTGCCGGTGCCATGTGTTCGAACCATTCAGGGTTTTTTGCACCACGAACTCACTCGGTTCTTGGCCGAAAAACGGGTTCAGCTCCAGTACCGCAAGATAGCTGGTCTAGAACCAAGAACACATGACACAAGCGGCAGAAGGACATGACTTGCAGGCCCATTCTTAAGCAGTTCGCCGGTTCACCAGCACTGGTAAGTAGTATTATGGAATTAGGACCATACTTGTAGAGCTCTGGGTCACCCTCGCACCTGATTGGAGGGGGCCAACTCCAAGCGTGACCCCCTTTAAAACAGCCCCCAGGCAAGTAGGGAGCCTGTTTATAAGTGGGTCATTGGTCCAGTTGATAAAATTTTTGTGTGGCTCAGTGATGCAAAGACTGACCTGGGTCCCTTCTTATGGAGCCTTCTTTGAAACTTCCAAGAGTCATCCATATTGAAACATTAAACCTGAGTTACCATGAAGAGGATAGATTAAGGGATGGGGGGAGTCAGAGAGGAAAAGAAAATGTAAAGGGGACATGTAAGTACGATACATGGATTATTATTATACAATTTCTTTATTTATGATTATAAACAACAGTAATAGCTGCTAGTCTTGTCTTGATACTGCAATATATATTCATATTTGATTATAATAATATAATAAATTATAATAAGTGAAGAATTAGTAATATATTAGCTAATATATTGTGTGAAATACTGAACTGCTTACTGTTGTGTATGCATGGTCCCATTTTCATATATACATGAGTACACAGGTATTATCTATACTGATTGATATATATTAACACATAAAATAAATATTCGCTTGTCTGCCTTCAGATGCATATGAACTTGAGTGACATCCCATTCTTAATCCATATGGTCATCCCACCCTTTGCAGCTATAACAGCTTCAACTCTTCTGTGAAGGCTTTCCACGAGGTTTAGGAGTGTTTATGGGAATTTTTGACTATTCTTCCAGAAACGCATTTGTGAGGTCAGACACTGGACGAGAAGGCCTGGCTTGCAATCTCCAGTCTAATTCATCCCAAAGGTGTTCTTCCAGGTTGAGGTCAGGACTCTGTGCAGACCAGTCATGTTCTTCCACACCAAACTCACTCATCCATGTCTTTATGGACCTGCTTTGTGCACTGGTGCGCAGTCATGTTGAAACAGGAAGCGGCCATCCCCAATCTGTTCCCAAAATGTCTTGGTATGTTGAACTGTTAAAAGTTCCTTTGACTGGAACTAAAGGGCCAAGCCCAGCTGAAAAACAACCCCACATCATAATCCCCCCTCCACCAGGCTTTACACTGGGCATGGTGCAGTCAGACATGTACCATTTTGGCTACTGTCAAACTCAGACTCATCCATTACGTTCCAGATGGAGAACACATCTTCCAGTGGCAGTGTACTTTACACCACTTTGCATTGCGCTTGGTGATGTAAGGTTTGGATGCAGCTGTTTGGCCATGGAAACTAATTCCATGAGACTTTCTATGCATTGCTCTTGAGCTAATCTAAAGTCCACATGAAGTCTGGAGATCTGTTGGCAACATTGGTGCACTAGGTATCTCAGTATCTGCTGACCCCACTCTGTGATTTTACAGTGCCTTATCACTTTGTGGCTTGAGTTGCTGTCATTTTCAGTTTCTTCCACTTTGTTTTAATTCCACTAACAGTTGACTGTGTAATATTTTGTAGCAAGGAAATCTCAAGCCTGTACTTGTTGCACAGGTGGCATTCTATCATGGTACCACACTGGAATTCACTGAGCTCCTGAGAGCGACCCATTCTCTCACTAATGTTTGAGGCCACTTGCTTAGGTGCTTGGGTTTATATACCTGTGACCGTGCAAGTGATTGGAACACCTACATTCAATGATTTGGATGGGTGAGTGAATACTTTTGCAATATACTGGATGTCCTCCTGAGACCTCCTCTGTAGTGATCACACACAAAAAAATTAAAATGAAAAATGCATTTTTCCTTGGTCTTGGTTATTAGGAGGATATATGTTTAATGTATGGATACATATACATATCTAGATGCATCACATCAGGAATGACACTTTGAATAATTACCATGAAATTGACAGTAGCTATCACTTTAGAGAAAGCTATAGCTATAAATATCATTAGAGGCATAAATTAACCATATACGATGAATATAGTGGTGACATTGGTGTCATTTGTTAAAGTAAAAGTGGTTATGCAGTTTTGTATGTTGGAGGTTAGGTAAAGCATGTGTTAGTTTATGGATGATAATTAACCAGTTTTTGTTGAACTCAGCTGTTTTTTGTTTGAGGGAAGCTGACATTTTTTCTAAGGATATGTGGTCTAATAGAAGGTTCTTCCATTTTGAGATGTTTAAATTCTTCTTTTGATTTCCAGCCTTCTTTAAGGCTGTGAAGAGAATATTAGCTGTAGAGATTTGTATTTGTAGTGTTGACAAGTCTCCTAGAATGCAAATGTTGGGGTATAAGGGGTTGTGGAAGTCCAGTATGTGTGATAAATGTTCGATAACTGACTGGAGTGCAGTGCCAGATAGCATGCAAACCAGGAAGTGTTGGGAACTACAGGGATCCCTGAGAATAGATAACTGATTTTTTGGAAGGATTGACATTTTAACGGTTACTATCCTTTCACTATCCTTTTTGATATGGGGAGGTTGATCCAGTTGCTTAAATCATCTTACATTGAATTAAGCAGTGGAGTAAATTCAGGTAGAATAACTGTGTCAACTTGAAGGAGATATTAATGCCATATTTAATGTTTCCTGTGCAGAGGTGGTAAGGTGATACAATGTGTGCTACATCCCCCTTGTCCATACATAGCGGTTAAATGGTGGATGTAAAATCCTTTTTCTGCATCAAGGGTTATGATTATAGGGTGTTACTTTTTTGATGCTGTGAAAGCTGCATTAAGTTGAATAGAGTGCTGATAGCTGATTGTGTGTCTTTGATGAAACCTGTCTGGTCAGGGTGGATGAGTGCTGGATTACTTTTTATAAGTGGGATGCAAGACGTTTTTTATAATTTTAATGTCTGTATTTATAAGAGAAAGTGGTCTGTAATTAGCTGGCTGAGTGGGATCTGTATTTGGTTTTAATAGTAGGGTGATCATTGCAGTATTCCTAGAAGAGGGAATTCTGGAGGTAGTCATAAATTCTTTGAACACTCTTATAAATAAGGGGAAAAGGTTTGTCGAGAACTGATTGTAGAACTCAGCAGGGAAGCTGTCTGGCCCAGGAACTTTGTTAATTGACATTTGATTAAAAGCACAGAGTAGTTCTTCTGGAGATATGGGTTTATCCAACATCCTATCTTGGTCTTATGTTAAAATAAGAAGGACGCTGGTGATGATCAGGCTTCCTGATCGTGCTTCAGTAAGAAATGTATTATGTTTGTGGTGTTGATGCGTATGTAATACCCCATTATGTTGTAAACTGTTTGGACGTGCTTTGATAAAGGACTATTTTTTTAATTGTATAAAATAGTGCTGATCGCATCTTGCAGAGATCTGCTTTGTCAACTGATTGCGCCGCTGGGTACACCTGACCCTACCCTACTAGGAGAAATCAAACCGTGTCTGATTCCAGCTTATTGCTCTGGTGAACCATCACTGCACCTGACTCAAACAGACTTGCCTCTAACAGTCCTCATTTATAAAGTGCTCTGCAAACCTGAACATTATGGCTAACAGACAGAGTTCCCATTTCAGTACAGCTAGCCAACAACTACTGCTTAAGACAGAGTGAAAGTGGACAGTATCCTTGGTTTTATAACATAAAACTCATTGCTGCAGCCAGAGGCTGCACAAAAGTGACTGCATTTTCATTTTAGTTTCCTTGTTTTCCATTGAGTAATCAGTTTTCTGACTAGTTAGCTAACATAAACTAATGTAAGTCTGTTACTACCAACCAAGTGACATCACATTCTGTACTAACACGAGATGGCACTGCACATGCTCTAAAAACTTAGTTCTTAAATCCAGCTTCACGGACAGCTTTAAATCAAAGCTCCTTTTTTTTTACACATGTAGTGTCCACTTTAAAACAGCTTTGCCAGTTTCCCACGGTACAGTTGGAGTGGTGTTTGGACAATCATTGTCCACTGCCTCTTTAAAAAAATCACCCTGGTCTGGTCCTTTTGCAGAGATGTGTTAAAGTGCCACCTGGTGGTTTATTTTTGTTGGAGTTTTTTTCTTTCTTTTTTTTTTTTTTTTTAATTGAATTTAAAAGAGACTGAAGCATGATTGTTTATTGGTCCCTGAGTGGATTTGTGTTTCTGATATATCTGGATGAAGGGAATTGCTGGTTAGGAAAAAAAATGAAGTCATACTATAACAGCCACAGGAGGAGGAGCCAAATGCTGGACACAAGGAGGCAGAGTAAATTAAACAATCTAAACCTTTAATCTGGAAGCAGGCAGTGGTCATATATAAGAAGGCAGGCAGCAAAGCAAACAAATCACACAAGGGCAGGCAAAAGCAAAATCCAAAACATTCCAAAAGGTCATACACAAAAGGCTCCAAGGTCAGCACAAGGGAAAATAGCAGAAAACCCGAGGAATGCTGGAAAACTTGACCAAATGAGAGTACAAGACTATCTTGCAAGTAACTACTGCAAGGCGGGTGGTACTTATACTAAGGAGACTAATGACTAATTGGAGCATATGTGGCACAAAAAGAAAAATAGGAAGTGACTAAACAGAAGCTCATCATCATGATAAGTAGCGTATAAATGAATCATGAATGACAAGAGGTGAGTGGAGAAGAAATGCTCAGTGCATCATGGGAAGTCCAGCAGCCTGAGCCTGTAGCAGCATAACTAAGAGATGGTTCAGGGTCACCTGATCCAGCCCTAAGTAAGCTTTATAAAAAGGGAAATTTTTAAATTTATTGTGTAATATTTTCACTGCTAGGTGTCAGTAGATTGCAGATTGCACTCAAGTGAGGTCCGTTTTCTTACCCTTCCCAATTCAAGTGCATAATCCAGCTACGGTGGCTGCTGTTTTAGTCAGCCAAGAGAGATTAGAAACATAAAATTTAGTCTGTACCCCCATAACGCCATGTTCTAATGCTGTTTGGACCAGATTTGGATCCACCCTAGAGTTTTTTCCTATCTCTGAAAGGACACTGAAATAAACAGTCAGTACGCTGTTTATCTCAGCTGTCAATGCCAGGTGATCCACCTTTGTGTAATCCGGAAGAGACTGTAAACCTTTGTGAAAGGAAGCTATGAGTCGATGATTAGATTGAATTTTATTGTCATTGTACACAAGTATACAACGAAAACTGCGAGTCAGTGAAGCTCACATCTGACTGCTGACAGCCATACTGAGGTCAACACTGCTGTTTTTACTGTTAGCCTCTGTTAGCTGCTTTGTTGAACTCTGAGGCTTAGTGAATAAACTCTCATACAATGTGAAAATGTAATAAAACTGTTTATCATTGGGAAAGTGTGATTTTTTTTGTTTGTTTTTTAGGTGAAGGGAACCTCCTCTCTAACCATAAAACATTGGTCTGATTCTTGAGTCTGAAGGTGCAGGCACGAATTTAAATGTCCCGCCACAGCACGCGAATGCCTACGAATGATCTTTTTTTCTGTCTTTGGCGTGCTACATATGTGAGCGGTCTCTAGACATATATATAATTAAATTTCAATTCAGTTCAATTCAGTTTTATTTATATAGTGCCAAATCACAACAAACAGTCGCCTCAAGGCGCTTTGTATTGTAGGTAAAGACCCTACAATCATACAGAGGAAACCCAACAGTCAAAACGACCCCCTATTAGCAGCACTTGGTGACAGTTGGAAGGAAAAACTCCCTTTTAACAGGAAGAAACCTCCAGCAGAACCAGGCTCAGGGAGGGGGGGTCATCTGCTGAGACCGGTTGGGGCTGAGGGGGGAGAGACAGGACAAAAGACACACTGTGGAAGAGAGACAGAGATTAATAATAACTAATGATTAAATACAGAGTGAAGTATAAACAGAGTAAATAAGGTGAATGAAATGAAAAATGTGATTAGATGGAAGGGAGATGTCCTTTCAGGCCACTATATTCAAATATGATGGGAGAACATGGCAGCTTCCACAAATTGGTGCGCACTCCTATGCATTTTTAATATGTTAATTATAAGTTTATGAGAACACATTAGTTTGTTGGAAGATGTAATTACACACTATTCTATGTAGCACACTATCCCTTTTTTTATCTATTAAATATCCTCAAAAAAAAGATACTGACTCTACCTTTGAGCCTAATCTTAAAGGTACAGAAGTTGTCTATGTGTTATTCTGGCAGATAGTATTCTCCACTTTCACTGGCTTTTTTCTTTTTTAATGTTACAGGCTGACAACACTGTATTTCTGATCGCAGATGTAGCAATGCTATGCAGTGTAAACTTGTGTGGCATCATTTATGACCCCAGAAATACAATGTGCATGTTTTTTTGTTTGGCCTTCCAGCCTGAACAAAGGCTCTTTTTCTCTCCTGGCCTATGCCGGCCTTTCAGTGTGATTGCAGCCTCCCACTCTCTCTTTCTACTGGCCTTCAATGACCACTAAGCCTTATTGCTAGTTTAGTTTTCTCTTTGCTGGTCTCCAGTGGCCCTTGAGCCTTATCACAGGCTCATTCTGTGTTCTGCTTGCTCTTTTCTCTTGCTATCCAGACCCTTCCCCAGCTTCCTCTTGTTACCTTCATTAATTTCACTTAGTATGCCAAAGTAAATACTTAGGCATATTAAGTATGCTAGCAATTGTGTTTTCATTCTATAGAGTCTAACGTCCCTGCCATTCGTACTTTATTTGTGTATCCGTGTTCTTTATCCTGTGCTGGGATTCCATTCTGCCATCATCATCATCGGAGTCTAATTACCAAACAGATTAATTTTTCTATCTCAGTAAATCATGTTCAATTCTTCCAAATGATCTATCCTTACTGAATTTGTGGTTATTGGCATTTTGCCAGGGTAACGTGAAAAGCTAACAGATGAGAGTGGTAAATCTGTTGTCCGTTCACATGACAGTTGATAGGACTGGAATGGATAATGATCTTTTGTCAGCATGTGTGGAGCAGCTGAGTTTAGTGTTACCAATTGGTTCTGTGTGATTGTCAAATTGTGTTAAAAATGACCTGCATGAACAAAAGATGCTGCTGTCTTTATGGACTAGTTCAAGCAGTTTGTTGCATCACTGTCACTCAATGAATGTGTGAAAAAGATACTCTCTTTTGTTTGACTAGACCACAAATGTTCTTTCAGAGTGGAAGCGAGCTGAAATAAGAAACTGTGGGGAGCTGAAGGGTCTGTTGTGCAGAGAAATTTTTCCTCATGCACTTTGTGACAGAATGTTGCAGTGCACTGCAGGATGTCATCCACAAGCTGTTGTCTATACTTTTTGCCTGATTCTCCAAAATTTCCTGTCGGTTAATGGTGTGCTATAGAAGCCATTGGTATATAAGCTCTACAGCCCTGAAAGATCTCCTGAAACATTTCAAGGGTTAGCAGGAAATTCTGGAGTTAAAAACACTGCCCAGCATGTCATGTTTTCCTCTTCCAAGGCACATCTCTTACCTAAGAGGGATGCTGGTATATCTTTTCATTTTTCTTAATTTTTGGTTGTTTTAGTTGTTGAATCATCACAGAAGACTGGTGTACCATTTAGTTTTAATTTTAAATTGAATTTGCTCTTGTCTCTATCATTTCAGAGCCTCCAGAAAACCCTAGGAAGGAGATCCTATTTATTTTAATCCCTGCAGTTGCCATCCCATTGGTTATCGCTTGCCTCTTCTTTCTGGTTTGCATGTGTCGCAATAAGCATAAGGCTTCAATTGACACACCACCTCGCTGTCATCTCAGCAGCTCACCCTCCCAGGACATGGAGCTGTCTCTCCTAAATCATCACAAACAACAGGTAACACAAAAACTCAGTACATATAGAAGTATTTGAGTTACATTCTTTTCTGTGTGGCATCATTCACACTCACGTCAGCATAAATGTAATCTTGATACATCTGTTTAAGTACTGTTGAACTCCAGTGGCCATACCCTTTGGTGAAATTTATTTTTTGTTTTGTGGTTGCAGGCCAAGCTGCGTGAGATTAACATGTCAGCCGTGCGATTTATGGAGGGGCTCGGTGAGGATCGGTTCGGCAAGGTGTACAAGGGCCACCTATATGGCACAGTACCGGGTGAGCAGACCCAGGTGGTGGCCATAAAAACTTTAAAGGACAAGGTAGATTCTGCTCTTTGTGAGGAATTTCGCCATGAAGCCATGCTCCGCTTCCATCTGCAGCACCAAAATATTGTTTGTTTGCTTGGTGTGGTCACCAAAGAGCAGCCAATGAGCATGATCTTCACCTATTCCAGTCTTGGAGATTTGCATGAGTATCTGGTAATGCGTTCCCCTAACTCAGATGTCGGGAGCTCAGATGATGACAAGACAATCAAATCCACACTTGAGCAGGCTGATTTCCTCCATGTTATCACCCAGATTGCTGCTGGAATGGAGTACCTTTCCAGCCACCAGATAGTCCATAAAGACCTTGCTGCTCGAAATATTCTTGTCTTTGAAAAACTCTGCGTCAAAATCCTGAATCTGGGCCTGTTTAGAGATGTTTATTCTGCTGATTATTACAATCTCATGGGAACAAGTCCTTTCCCTATTCGTTGGATGTCCCCAGAAGCTATTATACATGGCAAATTCTCCACCGAGTCTGACATCTGGTCTTATGGAGTGTTGCTGTGGGAGACATTTAGTTATGGTCTTCAGCCATATTGTGGCTACTCTAACCAGGATGTGATTGACATGGTGCACAGCCACCAGCTACTGCCCTGTCCAGATGACTGCCCAGCCTGGATTTACACCCTTATGCTGGAGTGTTGGAGTGAAGCCCCAGCCAGGAGGCCTTCCTTCAAAGACATCCATGGACGTCTGCGCTCCTGGGAGAACCTGTCCAACTACAACGGCTCTGCTCAGACTTCTGGCACCAGTAATAATACGACCCAGACCAGCTCTCTTAGCACCAGCCCAGTTAGCAACCTTAGCATAAATACAACAAATGCATCAAGATACACCAGCCCTAAAAAGAGCTCACCATTTCATCAGCCCCAATTCATGCCAATAAAGGGTCAAATACATCGGCCAATAGTACCCCCACAGCTCTACATCCCCGTCAATGGATATCATCCCATTCCAGCTTACCCATACCTGCAGAACTTTTACCCCATGCAAATACCGATGGCAATGCCACACCAGCACCTGCAACAAATTGTTACCAAAGCAGGTTCTCAACATAGTGGCAGTGGATCCACATCTACAGGATATGTCACCACTGTTCCTTCCAACACTTCTGCTACAGAGAGAGCAGCATTGTTAAATGAGGACTCCAAGACCAATGATGAAGAGTTGGCTGACGGGGCATCCGAGGAAGAACTAAACCAAAATGAGGACTTGCCAGTGCCTGAAACAGAATTGCTAGGTGACAGTGAGGTTCCTCAGACTGAAGAGTTGGTGATCCACTTGTCTGATACATAAGTGAAGGACAGTAGAGCTGAAATACTATGTCAGCTGTGCTATCTTGCCAAAAATTCTAGATTCAGATAAAATGAAGGGAGCCATTTTTTAAACAGTGACTAAATGTTTTATATATTCTGCCCCATGTTTGTACCTCTAAACCCCCTGTGTAAGTGATTAAGCAAAATTAATTGTGCTATTCCTCTTGAGACCTTGTTTTTTTTATGTTGCCATTTAGAAGAAGAGATGTTCTTTCCGTTGCTGTGCAACACAAAACTTTTTCTTAACGTTAGAAAAGTATTGTAGAGGTTGTCTTACATTGATTATTTGCCTTCTCTAGTGCTCCTGGTGTTATCAGCTTTTTCATTTTTCATGTGCCAGTGAGACATTTTGACTGGGGTGCCATATGGATGGTGTTCATCCCTCCAATGCCACCGTCAGACCTTGGATGCCATACCTCCCACCTACTAATAGTTGCTGCTTGTTAAACAAAAGGTGAGATGATTCTTGAACTGCCTCTGTTCATTGGAATGAAAAGGGGTTTGAGGTATTTGATAACCCAGAATTAAAATGATGTTTCTGTTGTGCTTAACAAGTGTTTTGCTTAACTGTAACTCTTGTATTCCTTATTGGCATTTTTTAAATATGATTATTTTACTGTCTATGAATGCAGAACAACACGTTTATGGTGAATAGAATTAATTCAGGGTTGTTGTTTTTTCTAAACTAAGCAGTATATGGGTGAGGATAAGACATACTTTGATCAAAGAAAACAACAGCAGATCTTTTCATCTTTGGATCAGAGACAAGGTTTTTATTCCATATTATATGTATTCCATGAAGTTGGTACTGCTAACATCAACTTAGATACCCACCTGTATAGATCTGTGATTTACATACTTTGGTTTTTCATTACAGGAAAAGATTGCTGAGCTTGGTGTTAGTCTTTTCCACCAAGTTTGCTTTGTTAAAGCTGTTTTCTGCTTACAACATGTGAATATCAAATAAACTCATGTCAAAAAAGTCATTCATCATATGCATCACTTCTTTATTAAACACTGCAGATTTCAGACACCTTAGATCAAAAAGTATATTTAATAGTGAAAAAACATTAATTTGCGATAGTAAAAGTATGACGAGTATAAGAACCGTCTCCGACAGTAAGAACAGGACATTTTTGGCTACACGACCCACCAAGTGGGCTTTGGTGTCAGATTTCAGTTACTGCATATATTAGTCCATCTAGTCACACGACCACATTATTAAGACCGCTGTTAAGCAGGTCAAGAATTAAGTTTTATGCTCAACAGATACACAAATCCCTGATTTCCTTCCAGACCACTTGTCATGTACAAATTTTCAAAATTGCAAAAGGTAAGATAATTTAATTAAACTTAAAAGAGCACTGTCTCATGCCCTCAACTGGCTGTGACAGCATAACCAGATGAAGTGAAACGTGTCATCTGAACATTATATGTGAACGTTACTATGTTTCTGTGTTTTTTGTTATTGTTCAGTCCTTTGTAAATATTTTATCTATATCTATATATATCTATATACACTGCTCAAAAAAATTAAAGGAACACTTTAATCAGAGTATAACATCAAGTCAGTTAAACTTCTGGGATATTGAGCTGGTTAATGAAGTAGCAGAGGGGATCGTTAATCTGCTAAACTGCTTTGGTATTAAGGAAATTAACACGGGCACTAGAGGGGCATTTTTTCCCTCCTCATGTTTTCTGAATTTTTTTTTCACAAGTTTTACATTTGGCTAAGGTCAGTGTCAGAACTGGTAGCATGAGACATTAACCTGAACCATGCAGAGATTACACACGGACTCCAACTCCTCCACGATGGCGCATCAAGACATACCATTGCCGGAAGGTTTGCTGTTTCTCCCAGCACAGACTCAAGAGCATGGAGGAGCATCCAAGAGACGGGCTGTTACTCTATGACAGAAACAGGAACAGACCTCATGAGGGTGGCCTGAGGTCCTAATGTCCTGTAACATCGTTCAGTATGACAGGTTTGGTGGTGGGTCAGTGATGAACTGGTGTGGCATATCCATGGAGGGATGCACAGACCTCTACAGGCTAGGCAACAGCACCCTGACTGCCATCAGGTATCAGGATGAAATCCTTAGACCCACTGTCAGACCCTACACTGGTGCAGTGGGTCCTGGGTTCCTCCTGGTGCAGAGCAATGCCTAGCTTCATGTGGCAAGGGTATACAGGCAGTTCCTAGAAGATGAAGGCCGCTGACTGTCCCTCATGCTCTTATGACCTACATCCAATAGAACACCTGTGGGACATTTATGTTTTAGTCCATCCAACACTGTCAGGTGGTACCTCAGACTCTCCAGGAGCTCAGTGATACCCTGGTCTGGGAGGAGATCCCTCGGGACACCATCTGTCATCTCATTAGGAGCATGCCCTGATGTCAGGCATACATACAAGCGTGTGGGGCCATTCAAATTACTGAGCACCATTTTGAGTTCCTGTAATGAAATTTTGGCAACATGAACTAACCTGCAGCATATTTTTTTCACTTTAATTTACAGGGTGTCTTTGAATTCAGCCTTCTGTAGGTTGATAATTCTCATTTCCATCAAACAATGTGGCATCTTTTGGTTTCTAACACATTACATAGTCTGTATCAGTACAGATTTCCAGCATGATTTTTCCCATTGAGAGTGTTCGAAGTGTTCTTTTAATTTTTGAGCAGTGCATTTCATAAAGTCATCTTTAAACACTTATAAGGAATCAGGCATTATACAGTTTAACTAAATTGTATTTATATAGCGCCAAATCACAACAAACAGTTGCCTCAAGGCACTTATACAGTGTGTAAACTTGTTCAGTGTCATTTTAATGCTCAGAAAGAAAAAAAAAATATCAGCTGATTTCAGACACATTTCAGTAAACTACACAGTCCGTGAGGAGCCTGTTCTCATTGCCCAGTCTTTATGTTAAAATAAAGATAGACTGCATAGATCATACAAATGAAAAACTATTATCAAACAACTAGGAGACTATTTTCCTTGGTGAAAGGGAAACTGACATGTCCATTATAGCCTCTTAGTGTCTCTTTGGTTACATCAGGAGTTACACAGGCATAACTTTAGGATCAAACAGCCTGATGTTTTTGTGCATCTAAGTGCATTTAAATCTAGTATATAGGAAAGTGTGAACTCCTCTGACAGTCTGATAAAGCACTCAGTCACATATAATTTCCAACATCTTCTGTGCCCACAGAAACAAATGAATGGCTGCATTAGGTCACCTTCCACTTTTTGACAGAAACTAAACAAAACCAACATATCCACATAATAATGCCTTAAAGACTCTACTGCAAACTCTCTTACCTTCTGAAGCTGTCTTTTGCCAGCTGGTCATGAAGGTCATTTCCTAACACTACACAGCCATTTACAACATGACCAGCAAGATGTACCCATGGGAAAATGTTCAAACCTGTTGTATGTACCAGATGAACCATAACCACATATAGTGTAATGCATGTTCAAACATGCATTTTTTTCAGGAGGACATATTAGGATTTAGCTAAGTGTTAGGTTGTGATACAGAATAGTACACTGATTAAAAAAATAAAGGGAACACTTAAACAACACAATATAACTCCAAGTAAATCAAACTTCTGTGAAATCAAACTGTCCACTTAGGAAGCAACACGGATCGACAATCAGTTTCACATGCTGTTGTGCAAATGGAATAGACAACAGGTGGAAATTATTGGCAATTAGCAAGACACTCAATAAAGGAGTGCTACTGCAGGTGGGGACCACAGACCACTTCTCAGTACCTATGTTTTCTGGCTGATGTTTTGGTCACTTTTGAATGTTGGTGGTACTTTCACACTCGTGGTAGCATGAGACAGACTCTACAACCCACACAAATGGCTCAGGTAGTGCAGCTCATCCATGATGGCACATCAATGCGAGCTGTGGCAAGAAGGTTTGCTGTGTCTGTCAGCGTAGTGTCCAGAGGCTGGAGGCGCTACCAGGAGACAGGCCAGTACACCAGGAGACGTGGAGGAGGCCGTAGGAGGGCAACAACCCAGCAGCAGGACCGCTACCTCTGCCTTTGTGCAAGGAGTAACAGGAGGAGCACTGCCAGAGCCCTGCAAAATGACCTCCAGCAGACCACAAATGTGCATGTGTCTGCACAAACGGTTAGAAACCGACTCCATGAGGATGGTATGAGGGCCCGACGTCCACAGATGGGGGTTGTGCTCACAGCCCAACACCGTGCAGGATACTTGGCATTTGCCAGAAAACACCAGGATTGGCAAATTCGCCACTGGCGCCCTGTGCTCTTCACAAATGAAAGCAGGTTCACACTGAGCACATGTGACAGACGTGACAGAGTCTGGAGATGCCGTGGAGAGCGATCTGCTGCCTGCAACATCCTTCAGCATGACCGGTTTGGCAGTGGATCAGTAATGGTGTGGGGTGGCATTTCTTTGGAGGGCCGCACAGCCCTCCATGTGCTCGCCAGAGGTAGCATGACTGCCATTAGGTACCGAGATGAGATCGTCAGACCCCTTGTGAGACCATATGCTGGTGCGGTTGGCCCTGGGTTCCTCCTAATGCAGGACAATGCTAGACCTCATGTGGCTGGAGTGTGTCAGCAGTTCCTGCAAGATGAAGGCATTGAAGCTATGGACTGGTCCGCACGTTCCCCAGACCTGAATCCAATTGAGCACATCTGGGACATCATGTCTCGCTCCATCCACCAACGTCATGTTGCACCACAGACTGTCCAGGAGTTGGCGGATGCTTTAGTCCAGGTCTGGGAGGAGATCCTTCAGGAGGCCATCCGCCACCTCATCAGGAGCATGCCCAGGCGTTGTAGGGAGGTCATACAGGCACGTGGAGGCCACACACAATACTGAGCCTCATTTTGACTTGTTTTAAGGACATTACATCAAAGTTGGATCAGCCTGTAGTGTCTTTTTCCACTTTAATTTTGTGTGTGACTCCAAATCCAGGCCTCCATTGGTTAATAAATTTGACTTCCATTGATGTTTTTTGTGTGATTTTGTTGTCAGCACATTCAACTTTTTAAAGAACAAAGTATTCAATGAGAATATTTCATTCATTCAGATCTAGGATGTGTTATTTGAGTGTTCCCTTTATTTTTTTTGTATTGTATTGTATTTCTAGTATGTTTGCTTTATTTTGCTTGTTTTCTGCTTTATTTTCTAAATTTCAAAGAAAGGTTTGCAGAGAGGGTTGGGTCCAATGAAATCTCCTGTTAGGGAGTTTAAACTATAACATAATATGGACTTGATAAGTGGTTTTCTTTTGCTTGTTTTTGTTTTACCAGTGCAAGGGTGCAATAGTAGCTCGTAATACAACAGGTGTATTTCATAGAGGGGCAAACACACTGGCGCACAGTAGCCTTCAAGAACACACATTTGTAGTGAGATTGGTTAGCAGCTGGCATTTTAAGTTTAGCCTCTAGGTTCAAGCTTATTTAAATTTGTACAACAGTGCCCTCTAGAGGTGTTTAAGCAGTATAACCAAATGAAACAATGCAGCACAAAGCTGGAGTAAAGTGAAGCAGGTCCCCTGGAAGACGGTATTTGCAAAAAAAAAAAAAAAAGAAAAGAAAAAGAAAAGGTCGCTGGTATTTGTGCTGGTGCCACTGACATGTTAATGTCGAACATATCTCTCATGAATGGTATGAAGCCATTTTGAAACAGAACATTTATGTCACAGAAGCTGCAATCAGAGCGACTTTGAACAGAGGTACAAATCCTGTTGACTACAGCCTATTTACAGTATAAACAATGATATTAGACATTGGAAAAGAAAAGAAAAACATATGCAAACACCTGCAATCATGTTTTGGCACAACACCCTCAAACCACGGAATACTGCATATGGACTGAAACACGGCACCAAAAAATGAATGCATACGACAAAGCAGCTGCAATATTTTTGTTAAATTCATTCCTTTTGGATATTGCCTTTTTTTTTTACTCACTTTTGCACTTTATCAATAAATCAATAAATTCTGTAAATCATGTAAATTTGATTTTTAAAATAGAGTATACAGTATTATTATTTGTATTAGTGATATACAATTTTGTTTTTCATGAGCTGTTTTTAATAAAATAAATTTATTTGTTTTCCAAATTTTATTTCCACCGCCGAATATCCATCCATTCATCCATCCATGTTCCGCTTATCCAATTCAGGGTCACGGTGGGGCTGGGGTCTATCCCAGTAGCTATAGGGCGAGAGGTGGAGTACATCCTGGACGGATCGCCAGTCCCTCGCAGGGCTAACACAGGGAGACAGACAACCATTCACGCTCACATTCACATCTATGGGCAATTTAGATTCTATTGCCGAATATATGTCACATAAATGAATTTTATTTTGCCTGGTAATGTTGTCTTTTATTGTAGGCCGAAGTCTTTTAATGTAACACAGTGTTCAAACAACATATATTATATAGTAGCGAAACTTTACATATAAATCAAAGTGACAACCTTGAACATTAGAAGCAGTCAGATAATTGTCCTATTTTGCAAGTGTACACTACTTTGCACTCTTGTGAAGTGCATATTTAAATAATGGTAAAAGTAGTATGAATACATCAGGAAGATTTTGTTTTCCTAATATGAGGACAAATCCGAGCACGGTGCGTGAGCTGATTGCAGCAAAAGGCTTCACTCCTACTGTGAATGACGACAGACATTCTTAAATGAGAGTTGAGCTCTGATGAAGCCAAGAGTCATTGGCTAAAGTTAGAAAATGCTGCGTCCCAATTGGCTACAGGAGCTGTCATTTAATCTCACGCTGCCAATACACTTAACCACTGACCTACTAACACAGATCCATGAGTCACTAGCCACCTTGAAAGGAAAAAGCCAAGGGAGGAGAGCTAAGTACTTTATAACTTGTAGGATTTTCTCGACAATCATTTCCTTATTAGCTGATGGAAAACCTATACTGCTTCTCTGTGCATCATACGCGGTGGAAAACCAAACCAACCCCCACAACCAGATGATAGAAAAGGTACAGTTGTGATTTGAGGTTAACAGTAAGTGTCTGGGATTAACATTAAGCGTTGTACAGATTCGTACAGGATGGTGCTGTTCACGCGCTCAGACGAACGCCCCAGAAATCACAGCGGCGTTAGCTAGCTTATATTTCTGTCAGCTGGCTACATTGTTTGCGTTCTCGCACAGAACCTATTTTAAGTGTATAAAATAGTTATAGGTAGTTTCGAAGTTAAGTGTGACGAAGCTCATGTTCGAGGATGTGCTTTTTTTTTTTTAAAGCTTGTGCAGAGTGGATAAAGGCAAAAATGACCGGTATAACATAATGTATTTAATTTTATTCAGGCACACGGGCCTACCAGTGGCAGTGATTCACAGATTGCAACACTGTGTTGTAACACAAGAACTTGATGTGGCTGGCAGAAACGTTATCAAAGCATTGTGTCCTCTGTTGCTGTGTGGACAGAATGGATCAGTAATTTAGGACTCCGAGTCAGGATAACAGAGTAACGTTTTCTTCTCTGTGACGTTCCAGTCCTCATGTTGTAACAGTTTACTTTCCTGGGCGTAGATGGACCTCACGCTTTAGCCGCCAGTGTCATGAGTAATCAAGGCAATGATGTCATGTACAGAGTTGAATGCCCACGTTGTCTTACTAAAGCCTGTTAAACATAGTATTTGTTATCTAACCCATATTCACCATTTTAGAGATACTTGCACACAGAGCAGAGCAAACATCGGGGCATATTGTTATTGCCACAGAGGCAAACATTGCATAATGTCTGCAGCAATAGAAATTGCTGGCACTCGGGAGGCCGGGAGCGGGGCTTATTGTATAATACAGACACAATGAAAGAATCTGGGGCAACAGGACGCGATGACGGCCCGATGCTGGAAAGCCGAATCGATCCCTCTGTACACCCACCGGCGAGTCGCGGCTGAACCGATAGCAAACACTCGGCCAGCACCCACCCTCCAACTGTCGCACATTGGGCTCACGTTGCGGTAACATCACCACCGACTTTTTTTTTTTTTAATCACGTGTGATCCAAATTTAGTCTTGATGTCATATGTTGCCTCGTTAGAAAAGACAAAAGGGAGCGATCGTCAACGCCAGCTGGGTTGTGCAAACATCAGGATCGTAAAATTATGTATGCTTATAATTATGTAAGAGATGCAAGTAAATAAAGAAAGCAATATTTGGTGAGAGCAGCTTTCTCCTGTATTTCAAACGGATTTATCAGATATAAAATATTTTGGAATTACAAGTTGTTGCTAAATGTGGGACATAAAATTAGGTTTCAAAAGGCACATTAAGTTGGTGTCTGATGAAAGTTGCCATACTTTATATGTCTGTGAGCTATTACTCATCTCTATCCCTTCCTAAATGTAGACCCAAGCCAAGGACAAAATGAGGGCAGAGTCAGAGGAAGCACTTACTTGGGAAATTGTATCATGCCCCAAACCTTTATTTTCTCATTCAATATCTTTCTGCAGATGTTATGAATGACATTCCTTTTGCTTGTGTGTGTTTTTATTGTTACAGGCTGTATGTTACTGCATTCTGTTTTACACCATGTAAATACTTTGTAGGATTTAATAAAAAAGTTTTCACTTTGGCAAAGTTATGCATGATGTTGACTAGTTATGTATAATTTCACACACATTAATAATAATAAACATAAATAGTTAATCATAACTGCTGGTGAGCATTACAGTACCTACAAACATTTCTGTAGAAACAAAGCAAATTATCACAGAATAAATGTGAATCTTGCATGAATCAGTATGAACTGTAACATTGGGATCGGACTGGTATTTATTGTAGTGCTTTTCTTTTTCTTTTGTCAGATTGTGGAGCATGTGTGTTGGCTTGTACTGAATCACTGAAAAGGAAAACACCTGCAATGGGTAATCATTTTAAAAGTATTATAGTAACTTGATTGACAATGTTTCAACTTAACTCTAACGTGTAAAACATTTCTCATTGTGTCTTATTCCACAGATTTCTTCAACTCAATTGGATTATTTCAATGTGGCTATTAATACTGTTCCATACAAGCGTTATGGTGCACAGTTAAAGACCTTTTAGCATACTGACAGTAGCAAACAGTAATAATATGCAATCAATCAAGCAAGAAGTGGACTCCAATGAGTCTTACAGTGGAGAGGATGCCCTGGTCCTGGCTGTGGCTTTACAAGGGGCCAACAGAGACCTGCTGAGCCACAAAATCTCTGCACTTCCTTTCAAGGCTAAATCTGCTTGTCGTAGGAAAAGGGAGTTTATCCCAGAGGAAAAGAAAGACACCCTATATTGGGAGAGGCGTCGTAAAAACAATGAGGCGGCCAAGCGCTCAAGGGAGAAGCGGCGCATAAATGATATGGTGCTAGAGAACAAGCTGGTGGCCCTTGGAGAGGAAAATGCCTCCCTCAAGGCTGAGCTGCTGTCATTGAAGCTGAAGTTTGGCCTAGTGAGCTCAACAGCATATGCCCAAGAAGTCCAACGGTTATCCAGCTCCACTGCTCTCAACCTCCACCAAGTGTTTGTTCCACCCAGTGTTAGCCAAGGTTCTACCAACAAAGATAAGGAACCTCTTCACCTGCGCAGCAGCTGCATATCAGTCATCAGGCATTCACCTCACATGCCCACGACATGTACTGCAACTCAGGGTAGCTTTACTGTCTGCGGGAATGCAGAGGTCAAGCAAGAACCAGCAGAGAATGGCAGCTATAGACAAGAGAGAAGTAGTCCCTATGAACTCTACAAACCTGGCCTGGCAAGCCCTTTGTCTGGAGTCTACACTCAGTCTGCCTCATTCATGCAGATCTCTAGATCATCCAGTAACTCACCCAGGAGCTCAGATGATGGTGCTGTTAGCAAATCATCTGATGGTGAGGATGAGCAGCAGGTGCCCAAAGGGTTAATGCCATCTGTAGTAGACCCAAGAAGTGTCATTGTCGCCACACACAAAGTGCCAGATGGCAGTTCATCAGCTTTACCCCATAAACTGCGGATCAAATCCAGAACCGTCCAAATCAAAGTGGAGGCCATTGACACTGAATACGAGTCCTCTGGAAAGTCCTCCTCCCCTGTCAGTCCTTCAGAGGGAGAATGCACACAGTCCTCCCACTGCCCTTTGTCAGTACAGGTCACCAACATGCAAGACTGGAGCCAGCGGTCTGAGCAATGGCATATAAGCCACACAATGACACTGCAGGGTGGATGCAAGAGTAGCGAGCAAACCTCGAGCCCCATTTTAAACAACACCATAGTGGATGTAAAAGAAACTTCCTATGCACACTTACACACAGGGGAAATGTATGTAAAGCAGGGCTTCAGCGCCCTGTCTCCCAAAGTGGCCTCTTTGAAAAGACTGATAACACCAGAACAGGGATCTGTAATAGAGTCAACCAAAACCATCAATGATCATCACGAGACATAATCAAAAGGATGCTCCTCTGAATGACCATTGTATGTTTAGCATTTCCATTACACTTGCTGTTTCACTGTGTGTTGAACATTTGGGTTAAACAATGTTTTCTTTTGGTAAATTTTCAAATAAACAAGTTTGCATATAATACCAGAGTCTCAAATAATAGCTTTTGTGTGAACAGAGGCTATTTGCCAATATAGGCCAAGGAGAGGTGGAATTACCTGCATTGTTCATGTGATAAATAATGTACAACACCACTACACTAATTCAGCAACAGAATTGCATCATATTCCAGTCTTCTCTGCTTCTCTAACACAAATGAAGCTCATTCACTTGATAACTCTAGATCCTTATACGTTGGCTATTCATGAAATAACACTTCATGACATCTTTTGTGTTAAATTCATTAACAGGTGGTTGGATGCAGGAAAGTCTTTAATGTGAAGTGAACACTGGAGAAGAATTAATTGGTAACTGCAACTAGTCCAAGTAGCAACAAAGTGGCGAGAACTGGTACAAAATAAATGCTGAACTTTTCATGATAATAAATCTGTTCAGCATCATGTCCCTCCGTGTTTACCAAAGTAAAACAGGACCAGGTGAATAGGTAGCCTACATGAGGGATTTCTGGGTACTTGAGAATTTACCATAGACTGTTAATCAAAAAAATGTGTGATAGACATTATTATACAGAACACTTATGAGTGAAGGTTTTATTTTTCATATACCAAATTATTTGTGACTGCTATCACAGGGCTCTGCCTGTCAGTATATACCTGCTGTTGTTGAGCACTGCTCTGCTTTGATTTTGTGGTGCTGAAAAAATGTTCCAGTCATTAACGGTGAGCCTCTGCCCTGCTGCCCAATCTGTGGCCAGGAGCAGTCTGGCCGTTATTTGCCTTAAAGCTGAAATCCTAAATGTTTAAAGTTACATTTTGAGTTTGTATGTTGGTGTACACTGGAGACATAGCCCACAGGCTTTTGTTTAAGAGCAACATTTGGCAGTGCTTTATTTCAAAAACTTGTAATTTCTTTAGCATAACCCAGAAATTTTAAATGTTACTTAAAAGAAATATTAAGGAGAGGTCTCATTACTGCACTTCAAATTATTATTTCAGATAATTGTTTCAGCAAAAATACAAAATTGATCTACAGACAATTTTTTTTAATGAATGAATCTTTCCTTCAAGTTAAAGGGAACTTGATTTTTAAGGGGAAAAAAATGTCCCTATGATCAGTGACAGTTTTATAGTTCTTTTCAGTTGGAGGACCGATACGTTAGAGCATCTGTGTCCAGCCTTGTCTTTGTGATAATCCTCCTTACTGTCATTACTTCAGTAAACAGCATTGGAGACTTGAAGTAGCAATCAATAACATTATCACAGCCTTCTACCACTGAGCTGAAACACACACACACTCTGTTGTAGTTTAAAACAACAGAAATACAGATTTTGACCCAAATTTTAGTATAACTTTTAAATTGGTTCTGCTACACTCACTGGTTCACTGGTTGCCAAATAGCAATGCTTCTTTTGCTTTATCATAGTTTGCTGATTACTTAAACCTTCCAGGCTGCTGGTTAAAGTGAGACTGTGTGCGACACTGGCTGGACAATTGTGATTTTCATCTGATGGTACTGACAGGAGTGTATATTGGACTTTAGAAAGCTTTATGGAAAATTAACATTTGTATTATCAAAAAGTATTAGTTCAACCCTGAGGTTTCTGTTACTGTGTGGCATCCAGAGATGTCAGCAATCATCAGATGACTTATTTATTGTTTATAGTGATGATGATAATTATAACTGCTTTTTCCCAGCAGCCTCAAGATTTATTGTAATGATGAGCTTTTATTTACAATAAATGTCCTGTCACTAAGTTGTGTATGCTTTTTTTCTTCTTCTTTTTTACTTTTTAAAAATCCCAGAGTATATTTTTTCCTACCAAATGTTTAAATTCAAAGTAACCAGAGTTTAAATGTTTCAAGAGAAAAGATTATTTAACCAGGAGACAGAAGACTGCAGCAGTATCTATACTCCTGACTGAGAATAGGTTTTTGAAGCCAATACCGAATTTGATATTTTTGAGTGAAAATTATACTTTGGGGATATCCATTTTATTTGAACTCATATCATCAGTCAGACAGTAAAATTTCCCAGCAGTCACGTGTGGTTTCAGGTTTTCATTTTCACTCAGTGGGCTGATTTCAGACCAAGGCCAAAGCTTTCCCAGTAATTTTCACTTAAAACCGTTAGATTAGGAAACAATGTTACAATAGCAGCTTTATTTTGATGTAAAGCCAGCCTCCCACATGATAAAATCCATCAAGCCTCTTGTTACAGCACTCATCTGGCTTATAACAATTAATAATGTGACAAATCCACAGACATAGGTAGTGTCATAAAGTAAAAATGAGAACACAGGAAACATTTACTCCATTTGTATTATGATAGAGTGACTTAAAGAGGAAAAAATCTACAAAACTTGTTCATTCAAGCTGAAGCTTTGTGCACAGCATAACACCACTGGAAGAGGGAAAACACTTTCTAGAGAAATGGGTAAATTAAGTTTTTAAAACATTATATTAAAAGAGTACAGTTAAGTTAATGTGAGGGCTGCTTTAGGACTTGCTGTTTGTTACTGGTTTGGAGAAATGGCTGTAGTTTTGTTGTAGCAATTCTCAGAATCCTCGACATCAGTCATGATTATGATATGATTTGATCTGGGCAATTCTGTACAAGAACACCGTAAGTATTTTAAATTAAATTAATATTTGCAAAAGGAAAAAAAAAAAAAGAAAAAAGATTCAATTCAATGCGATTTATATAGCGCAGTCGCTTCAAGGCTCTTTTTCCCTCTTCAGACACAGATCCAATCAAACGTAACAATATAACAGATTCACCCGTCCAATTAGCGCGTTTTGTCCAGCTGTCAATTATATGTAAATAAATAAATGAAAGGCTTAATAAATATTACACTATGGTAGATTCCTACATATCAAACTTAGAAAGCAGTCTGCTTTGATGACCGACTTTTCTCCCTTTCTACGGAGCGTCAGCTGCGGCACGTCATCCTCTCTCTCCCACAGTTGCAAATGAACAGGGTCGTGTTTAAAGCAGCAAATGTTGCATTTTGACTCGGCTCTGTGACCTGTTCTAACTTGTGAAAGATGCAATGAATGACGGTGAAATTTTATCCCCACCGAGAATAAATATTATTTTGCAGGACATGGGATAATAACACGGATCTGGGAATGCGCATAAAAGGTCTTCTTTAAATCAGTGAAAATCGCAGAATCCAATGCAGTACACACATCCTACAACTATACATTTCTGTACTGTCTACATAAAAGGAAATCCTGCTGTGGAATGCTTTTCTTGTATGAATGAAGAGTCATTTGCACGTTGAGTTATGATTTTCAAGATTTTCAGCACAGAGTTTTAAAATTAGCCAAATTATATGTTGCATCAGAATCATAAAAAAGAAAGCCATGGAAGACGTGTGATATAGATGAGATGATGATAAATCTAATATTTACATTTTTTCTGGACTAGCAATAGGGTCCATGCACGTTGCGAGTAAGTCATGTGATCTCAGCACGTGACTGAGTTCAAAGTTGAAAGTCAAAGGCACTGCAGTTTTTCAGTATGGCGGTGTTGGTGGCATGCAGATCTGTTTGGCAAGCTTTCCGCGTGCAGTCAGTGGGTCGGGAGAACGCATGCAGGCTAGCAGCTACCTTCTCCTGCTCCGGACCTCATGTTCTGTCCAGCAGAGTTTTGAGCAGCCGCGGCGCCGTGACGCGACACTACAGCTCCGACTCAAAGGATGACCTGCGCGTCAGATACCTGGACGGAGAAGACAGCGGTAAGTTCCTCTTACAGTCACCGTCGGTTGAAATGTCAGTTTGCCAGGAGAAAATTGTGATTGTCGAATCGGAAGTCCAGTTATGCAAATAAATAGGAGCTGATGGGACAGATTGCAAAGTAAAGGGTGGCGTTCACATCACCGTGTAGCATAATAATAATACCAGGCTAGACCTTAGCAAAGAGTTGCAAAGGTAAAAATATTATGAGGAAATTCAGTGTAGGTTTAAATGGCAAAAATAACTTTGAAATTCCCGTACTTTTACTGTAAATCAGTTTATTGTGATCAGTATTGTAACTTTAAAAAAACATTGTGCCAAAATTATGTTCAGGAGCCCTCTCTGTGTCAGATAAGTGTGGCAGAACATTTGTCCATTTTCTTTTCTTTTAATTTATTTATATATAGATAGATATAGACACACACACCTACATGTATGCATATCTCTGGGCTGACCTGGGAACGCCTTGGGGTCGAGCTGGAGGAGGTGGCTGGGGAGAGGGAGGTCTGGGCTTCTCTGCTTAGGCTGCTGACCCTGTGACCCCGCCCCAGATAAGCGGAAGATAATGGATGGATGGATTTTGTGTTGCATGCAATCCTGAATGTTGTTTGAAGCACAAAATCCATTGTTTAAAGTAGAATTCAAAACTGAATGATACAGACATGTTTTGTCACGTGTTCAGTCAACATCACAGTGAGTATGGGAACATAATTTTGGCACAAACGGAACCCCCAAAATATTTGCTGGTATTTTAAGGAACACCTTAGTCGACTAATAACCAAAAACAGTTTTTAACTGAAGTACCAGTTCAGCTGATGTCTTACTCCAATAAAAAACTGTATGATATCCTGCTTGCATGTTCTTCCTAGTATACTAACTGAAAAAAATGGTTTACTAACCATATATAGTCCTGTGATGCATGAGTGTTTCTCGTGTGGTGACATAATAGTAAATGTGTAGATGTCCCACCTGTCTTTCAGGTATTGTCGTCGTTGGAATAAATCGACCAAAAGCCAAAAATGCCATAAGCAAAAATCTTGTCAAAATGGTATGTATGGCTATGTGCTTTTTTTTTTTTTTTCCTCCCCCCCAAGATTCAAAATGACATGCCTTTAAGACCTGGAAAGAGAGCATGCTAGTCTGTGGTCACCAATAATAACTTATTATAACTAAGCTGCTCGTGATATTTATGCGAGTCCTCAGATAACCCAGTACCAAAACAATAAACTTGAGCTCTTAAATATCTGAGTGATTAAACTCAGGTATTTAAGAGCTCAAATCAATCAATCATTTCTTAAGTATGAGTTTATCTTGAACTGTGCTCCAAATCCAAATATTATTTTTAGTTTTAGTTATCATAATCTGTCACATTTTGTTGGAAAACCTTTTTGTCTTTCAGATGTTTGAGGCTGTGGAGGACATCAAGACAAATAACAAAGTGCGCAGTGTAATTTTATGCAGTTTGGTTCCTGGTATATTTTGTGCAGGTATGTCCTTGTTAATTGCACTACTTTTTTAACCACTGTTGGAATATGCTGTTAATAATGCTCTCCATTTTAGTCTTCATAGTCTTAAATCTGCAATGATTGTTTTGGGTCTAGTAAGCAAAATTGGACTTTAAATTCAGAAACAGTACCAGATGCCAAAGGGCTGTATGCTGGTACAGTACTCAATCTGTGACATGCCTCAGGAAGTCACTTACCTCTGGCTGAATGCCTTTGCTTTGTCTCTGTGTGCAGGTGCAGATCTGAAGGAGAGGGCCAAGATGCACCAGAGTGAAGTGGGACCATTTGTATCCAAAGCAAGAGCCCTCATCACAGAGCTGGGTAAAGTCTGAGTGATATAAAGCAAACTCATAAACTGCTTATTTATTGATTTGGAGGTGCTTTAATGATTGATGCATATTCGTGCCACAATTTTGGATTTAATTTACAAACAGTGCCTTCGCACAAATCTGTGCTTAAACCGTGCATACACACATTTCATGCCCAAATCCTGGATTCATCAGTATTTGCTAGCATAAATTTGTTGGTACTGTGAATTTTGTTTGAATCCGTACTTGAAAATCTCTGACAAAAATCACTTTGAGTCATTGGGGCACAAGTAGATTTTAGAGTACTTCTGTGGTACTGTTAGTCACAGTATTCCGTGTTACCTTGGGAATGTTTCTCATCCCAAAAGCTGCAAACACATCTCATCTGATTAGATGTGCTCAGGAAGCACGGTTAAGCCTATATTCTGTGTGATTCAATTTTATTGGCTGGCTGCTGTCATTGTTTAAATTCAGTTCGGTCAGCACAAGGCGCTCTAAGTCCTGCATAAATACAGCATGTGCCTCTTGATTGATAGATTATTCTTTTTTACAGGTAACCTGCCAGTACCAACAATTGCTGCAATTGATGGCGCTGCCTTAGGAGGAGGGTTGGAAATGGCACTTGCTTGTGACATCAGAATTTCCTGTAAGAATCCGTGGATTTTACTTTGCAGTTATGCTTTCTTATGCCTATGTTTACAAATATTACAGAAAAGTCCCGTAGTACTCCTCAGAGGGCTACATAGACATAAAAAAGAATGCAAATTTTTGTAAATTTAAATGTGCTATATCATGAAAATGATATAGCATTTTCATGATATTGTATATATCGGGACTTTTCTGAACTTTGAGGATTAAAATAAAATTAGTGAAAATTTGAAGTTGTGTATTTTCAGCTTTATAAGTGAAGTAGAATTTTCCTTACCAAATGTAATCAGGTGTTGAGCTAAAATTCACCAACAGTCAGCAGAGTTTTGTGCTTCAGTGCACCTAAACTCGGCTGGCCTTACTGTTAGTCTCCTTTCCTACCCTGTTCTCTCTGCTCGCATACATTGTTTTAATAATCACAATCACATATGTTAAAATAAATTCTTATGCGAAGAGTTTTACAATCCCTCCCAGTAAAGTTTTCACTAAGGGGAAAAAATATGAAGCAAAACAAGTCCTCCCAAACCCCTTAACCTCCACTTTAAGTATTATTCCATCAGAAAATAAAGTGATGATTTTTAAATCATTAGAACGACTCCGTCACAGATGCAGTTCTTACTGTTATTTACTTCACTTAGTGGTTTTAATGTTGTGGCTTACCAATAGATAAGTAGTAGAGACATAGTACATCAGTAGTGATGGTAGTAATAACAGTGTTTAAGTATTAATTTTGCTCTTTAATTTCTCTAGCCAATACTGCCAAAATGGGACTAGTTGAGACTAAACTTGCAATTATTCCTGGAGCAGGTAAGGCCTGTTCTTTCATTTTGTTCTGTTCAGTTTAGTAGTTTTATTTCTAAGTTGTTATGCTGTCTATAAAAATGTGTAGACAAATTTTGTAGACGGACTGCTCATTAGATACATTTCATTTATATTAGATTGGGTTATTGTCAGCATCAAATTCACACCAAAGATGCATCTGCTAAGGAGCACCGATGAGCTGGAGCCGATGCTTGTCAAAGTGCTGTTACAGTAAAGTCAGTGAACCAGTGTGTGAAGTTTGATGGCTCTAGCTTGAACAGCATCTTTGGTGTGAATTTGAACATCCTCGCTAAGCTCGTTCTTGAGTTATTTAGTTCACAAGATTTTCAGAAAACTTGACCTCTGACCTTTAACTTGAGGTCAAGGTTGCCAAGAACATTCTAGGTCACATCGTTCTCAAATCATGGCCAACTTAGAGTTTTTGTAGAACAGATGCCATCAACGATCGATGCATGTACTAAAAATCTGAGACCTGAAGGTTAAGGTCAGAGGTCAGGCTCCACAAAAACTTTAACATTTGCCATAATTTGAACAATGTGACCTAGCATGTTCAAATTAGATGCACAATGTTCAAGCTAGACCGATCAAACTTCACACACTCGTTCACTGATTTTACTAAAACAGCACTTTGCCCCCCCCAAATTATGAATCCAGAACAGCCGGGCGTTGGCGTCTGCTCCGTGGTGCTCTTGTGAAAGGCATCTGCCACCACAGAAAACAAAATGAGGGCATTATAATGGCTGAGGCCATATCCTATCCAGGTTTCTCATGTGCCCTGTGCAGGTGGGACACAACGTCTCCCTCGGGTGATTGGCGTCTCTCTCGCTAAGGAACTCATCTTCGCTGCGCGAGTGGTGGATGGAACAGAGGCACACCAAATGGGGCTCGTCAGTCATTCTGTGGAGCAGAATAACAGTGGAGATGCTGCCTACTTGAGGGCTTTGGAGCTTGCACGAGAGATCAACCCTCAGGTAAAAAGACCACATAAGCAACAAGCAAATCTGTGTATCAATACTTTCAGGAGCACATTATGAGGAGCAGCACGCTTACGCAACTTAAAATCGGCCACTACCCCTTTGAGGTCTGCTTCTTGTGAAACATGAGCTCCAGTGTAACTGTTATTTTTAGCTCTCTCTCGAAAGTGCTGCTCCAAATACATGAATATGCACATTTGTGATACATGCCAGATCTTTGGCTCTAAAAACAGCAACTCTTCAGCTTTATCTTCATTACTGGAAAGTCTCAGTGATCCAAATCTAGGGTGTGTGTGGTGGGTGGGGGGGTGGTGTCCAAAACGGGACTTAAAGTGTTTGATGTTTTTGTTTGTTTGATCGCACATATTGTATTCAATTCAGTTTTATTTATACAGTGTCAAATCACAACGTCAGTCTCCTCAAGGTGCTTTTTATTGTAACGTAAGGTCTGTACAATAATACAAAGGAGACCCCAACAATCAGACCCCCCCCCCCCAAAAAAAACAACAATAAAACAAAAAAAAACAAACGTACAAATTTGTGAACACAAATTTTTTTGGGTTCCACAGGGCCCAATCGCAATAAGGATGGCAAAGCTGGCAATTAACCAGGGGATAGAGGTAAGTGTGGGCAGTGTAGGACTGCCTTTATTTAGTAACAGCTTTCAGACCTCTTGGGATTTTCATAACTTTCACTGCAGGTAGAGATTAATCTGTCATCTGTGGTCTAATAGCATACTTCAGCTGTTCATACATCTAACTATATGTGAAAAAGTTGCTAGTCATCTTTGCATGTTGCAGTTTCTCAGCATGCAGCAAATTAACTGGGAGAGAGATTCTGCCTTATTTCACAAATATGAATCATGTTTTTCCTGCAAAAATATATAAAGTAATACAAAATAAAACAATGCAATACAATATAGATAAAACCCTTACAAAAAGGTAAGTATAATGTTGCCATGAATAGTAGTAGTGACAGCCCACTATATGTACTTACTGTCTTTAAAGTGACCTCAGTGTGTTTAATGAAAAAATCTTGGAAGAAAACAAAAAGGAGCTTAGACAGATTTCTGAAGGATTTCCATTCCTGTAACAGCACGTTTACAGTAACCTAAACTGTATCTGAATCAGTGTGCATTATTATTAAGTTGTTTTTATCCGTAATTATGCAAGCTGAAAGACAAACACCAAAAGGAAATCAAAGATTAAGAGAATTTTTTTAGCTTCTGAGGGGACCGTGCTGATATGCGCGCTCTCAGATCAAATACTTACTGGGAATTTTACGGTTGCTTTGAGACTGATATTGCACATCGTGCTCCTCTGAGTTTTGTAGAATTTTGTGTAGCATGCAGTTGCACATACAGTATCTTTTTCTTAACTGTAAAGTATAAGAACAACAGTTTTGACTGTATAGTTACTATCTCTAATAATTTCCACATTTCTGTTCAGGTGGATTTATCTACAGGTCTGGCAATTGAAGAGGCTTGTTATTCCCAGGTGAGTAATGAAATCAGTGTGAAATCGGCATTGAGGCAGGAAAATCTTATGATGTTCATAGATTTGTTAATGGTCTGCTGCACCTCGGGGCTACATTCACACTTTGAATCAGGTAGTTTGCCACTGACAGGAACAAAAGAAGAACAGAAAATTAATTTTGTTTGCAGTAATAAACGTTGGTGCCTGCAACCTTCAGTCACCAATAAAATATTCAGTATTCAATATTCTTTTTTCTATATTGTCATAAATATAATTATCACAGATTTCCTGGAAATATGAGATCATTTAGAGGCTATATTGCCCACCCATCTAACAGAGACATCTCTTTTTGCTTATTATAGGCAGCCAAGTGATTTTTGATTTTTTTAAATTTTTTTTTTCCTCCAGTGACCTGAGCAGTCACAAAGTCCTCTACATGTTTTCTCAGCAGCGCTTGTGTACAGCTACATAAAACAAATCCAGAGTTTTCACATGGCATGCAAAAAAAATCAAAAATCTTTATACCTTTATATAAGTGTAGAGATGAGAGGAACATGTCATCTATTAGATTCATGATCTGATCAGGTCAGTTCAGCACTTGATCGTGTAATCAGTCATAATCGACAGTGCTCTTATAAAAATAGCACTACACCTCTGTGCTTCGTCTCTCAATCATCAGCTCCTTAACTATATTATGATACTGTGTTTCTCTCACGCTGACGCTCATCCTCTTTAATTTTATATTTTCCTTCATATTATTTTTTCTGTCTTTGCTGTTATATAAAAGTTCATTAAGAGAATTAATTTCAGAGGTAGGATTGCTGATCTTTAATTAATCAGATTTAAAATGATTTTCTCAGCTGATCCTGGATCATCTTTTAAGTGATATACAGACATAGTTCAATAACAGCTTGACTACACAGTCAGCTGTTTCTGCAGAACCATTGTTACAGTATTTGTTCTGAGTGGTGGTTTGTGGGGGAACACAACATGTCTAACCATCAGTTTACTGCGAAACCACTGACAGGGTTGTTTATTGTGTGTTTTGTGTACATAAGGACACAGACGTGTTTTTTAGTCCTCACATGCTTGTGTTGCTTTTAAGGTGATACCAACTAAAGACCGTTTGGAAGGTTTGGCTGCTTTCAAGGAGAAGAGGCGACCTCACTACAAAGGGGAATGAAGTCAGAGTTACAGTTCTGCCTTCAGCTCTGCTACTGTTCCACTGCTTTCAACATATTTATGGGGCAAACTGTACTCACAAACATATTAGCCCATACAGAGGACGTTTGACAGCAGGACTGTAGGGCCTGTTGTGGCTGACCACTAACTTACTGAAGTTTCCAGACAGCTGTGTGAATCCTACACAATGTTTTTTTTTTTTGTTTTTTTGACAGATGTGTACTTCTGTGTTCACAACACTAGAATTGTCTGCATGAAGAAATCATAAAACAGACAATTTTTCCTTCACTTGAACAACATGATGTGAGTGGAGAAGGTTTATTGATTTCTTGCTTTGGTGCCTCAGTGCGGTAGTAACAAAAATACTTGAGAATAACTAACTGAAAATAATTCATTCCTGATATCATGTGTCAATATAGTTGTCATTTTTTTACAAATCAGTTTTGGAAGATTAATCTTACTTATTAATCTTAAATCTATAATTTACCAATTACCACTTCTAATTACCATTTTCTCTCCCTTTACACCAACTTCCTTCTGATTGGTTACTCTTGAACAGTAGGTGGGATGTGCTTTGATGCTCAGAGGTACGACTGAGCACCAACTAACCAACTAACTAATATTAAGAATATTAGTTCCAATATCATACAAAGCCAAGAGTAGAGGAAAAATGCCTGAAACCAATAGTTTTGAGTAGTCTAAAGGTTTTTGGCTCATATTGACCAATTAATGGGGTATTTGCTGTCCTAATTAATTGTAACGTTGGCCATGTTTAATATGAGTGTCCACTGCTGTTTAAAAAAATGAAAAGGAAATGACAGAATCAGGAAAAGTGGAATAAGTCCCATGCAGACTGGAGATGCAGCAGGATGCCCTTCAGTGTGAAATTAAATGCATCTTACTGCTCGCTACTAACTCCAAGAGTCACTGCATTGTTTTGAGATCTGCTACATTGGAAGATGACTGGTTTTTGTGGTGTGAATCTGTTGTGCTGCTGCAAAGGACAGAGTGGGATTTGAAGTGTTTAATATTTAGTCTGTCTGCAGAAATGGAAGCATTCATGTTCAGTTTGACTTCAGAAATGTGAACTGCACTTAAAAACCTTTTTTTTTAAAAAAAAATCGTATTGTGGCATTAAAAAAATAAAAAAAATAAAGCTAATAAATGACGAGCTGTTTTTTTGTTGTTGTTTTTTAAATATATAATTATTTGTAAACACATTGCCACAGAGTGTTTTTGCTAATATGCACAAGTTCATCATTTTTCGGCCGCTCCCTTTTGGGGTCGACACAGTGGATCATCTGCCTTCATCTCCCCCTAACCCGAGTATCTTCCATCAACCCTCCGCGTATCCTTCACTGCATCCATAGATTTCTTAATGGTCCTCTTTCCCCCCTGCTTGGCAGCTCCACCTTCAGCATTACTGTCCCTCTGTACATATCCAAACCATGTCAGCCCTGCCTCTTCATCTCCAAACCGCTCAACCTGAGCTCTGCTTCTGATATACTAATAATATCTAAACAGGGTATTACTAACAGAGACAGAAACTTAGAGCACTGGGAACACAGAGGAGGCAGGAATAAGGAATATGAATACTAAACAAACAGAAAACCAAACCACAAAGATAACATTACAACTATACCAGAAAGCTAGAGAACAGAAAACAAATTATGACCAAAAAGCAGAACTAATAAGATTAAAAATGTGAACTAGGTGCAGAGGTTCATACCAACACTGAATTTTGAGATGTTTATTTTACATTTAAAAATCAGTTTAAACAAAAACTGTTACAATTTTCCCACATGCTGTCAGACATTACTACAGCCTGTATTTAAATATATAATCTTAAACTACATTTAGTAAATAACTGTTTCATGATTGCAACTGACCACATGTTATGATGGGTTTTGAATTTTCATTTTATTTCCTGTATCCGAGCTTTGTGGCAACCTGTACATGGGAGCTCCTGTTTTTTTATTTTCTTTTTAATTTTTTTCAATTTGTTTGATTTGCACAATTAAAAAATACACAAAAAAGACAAAGGTGACAAATCACAGTGCAGAGAATTATTTGATCATCTGCTGAATTTGTAAGTTTGCTCACAAAGAAATGAAGTCTCTAATTTTTATAGCAGTTTAATTTAATGGAGAGAGACTGAATTATCTCATCTCAATATAGGGAATACTGCTAGTGTAGTATTATGTGCTTCACAGTCACGTGAGTGTACTCACACTTCACAGACCATAGTGCAATAGACAGTCCCTGACTTGAGAACTTTTCAAACAGAGACGTTAGTCTGTCACAAAGAAAAGTGGAGCCATTTTTGAACAAAAAGTGCTCAAAGTCCTAGACATATTTCTGTGAAGGAACATTTCTGTGGCCTGGATATTGAACTGATAGCTGCTGGCAGTTCTGCCCATAGTGAAGTCCTGCAGATACCAAAGTATGTTCCTCTTGTTAAACAATAACCTATATCCACAAAAGTTGTTTTAAGGTGCTGGTATGATGCTGTGGAGACATTGCAGGATTGCTTTGAGTGTACAGACTTGGGAACCACGGTGGAGAGGAGATATAATTTAACTGGCTGCATCACACAATGTATCAGATTCTGTGAAAGCACCTTACTGGTTCTGACTGCTGTATTGAAAAAGCACAGTAGAACTCAGCTCAACTGCAAAATCAGTTACCTCAAGGCACTTTATATTGTAAGGTAAAAACCCTACAATAATACAGAGAAAACCCCAACAATCGGACGACCCCTTACGAGCAGGCACTTGGCGACAGTGGGAAGGAACCAGGCTCAGGGAGGGGCAATCATCTGCTGCGACCAGTTGGGGGTGAGGGGCGGGAGAACGTGATGCAATTTGGAATCAACATTGAAGGATAAAAGTTTCCTTAAAAGGTATATTCTTTGTTGTGCCTCAGTGCCTATGCTGTCCAAGAGTCCCATTTCTGTCTATGGCAAATCAAAACTCCATGGTATTTATATTCAGTGAGACTGGATCAACTCTCCTTTAATGAAAGTGGGCTGGAATGATTGCTTCCTTTAAAATCAGACATTTCTTTAGTCTTTGCAGTGTTGAGGGCAAGCTTTTCCCTCTCACGCAATTTAATGAAATGAACTAGCCCATGCTAGTCACAATAATTCAATTCAATTCAATTTTATTTATATAGCTTCAAATCACAACAAACTGTCGCCTCAAGGCGCTTTGTATTGTGGGTAAAGACCCTACAATAATACAGAGAAAACCCAACAGTCAAAACGACCCCCTATGAGCAGCACTTGGCAACAGTGGGAAGGAAAAACTCCCTTTTAACAGGAAGAAACCTCCAGCAGAACCAGGCTCAGGGAGGGGGGGTCATCTGCCACGACCGGTTGGGCTGATGGGAGAGAAAAAAGACATGCTGTGGAAGAGAGCCAGAGATTAATATCAATTAATGATTAAATGCAGAGTGGAGTATAAACAAAGTAAATAAGGTGAATGAGAAGAAACAGTGCATTATGGGAACCCCCCAGCAGCCTAGGCCTATAGCAGCATAACTAAGGGATGGTTCAGGGTCACCTGATCCAGCCCTAACTATAAGCTTTATCATAAAGGAAAGTTTTAAGCCTAATCTTAAAAATAGAGAGGGTGTCTGTCTCCCGAATCCAAGCTGGAAGCTGGTTCCACAGAAGAGGGGCCTGAAAGCTGAAGGCTCTGCCTCCCATTCTACTCTTAAGTATCCTAGGAACCACAAGTAAGCCAGCAGTCTGAGAGCGAAGTGCTCTATTGGGGTGATATGGTACTATGAGGTCTTTGAGATAAGATGGGGCCTGATTATTCAAGACCTTGTATGTGAGGAGAAGAATTTTAAATTCTATTCTAGATTTAACAGGGAGCCAATGAAGAGAAGCCAATATGGGAGAAATCTGCTCTCTCTTTCTAGTCCCTGTCAGTACTCTAGCTGCAGCATTTTGGATCAGCTGAAGGCTTTTAGGACAGCCTGATAATAATGAATTACAATAGTCCAGCCTAGAAGTAATAAATGCATGAATTAGCTTTTCAGCATCACTCTGAGAAAGGATGTTTCTAATTTTAGAAATAGGCTGGATTAGAAAACTAAGAGGCTGGATTCAGGGGATGAGCAGGCTCTGTTTCCTAGGGAAGCTGAGATCCTTCTGCTGTGGTGAATGCCGTGATCTCTGAGGTGGGGACACCAGCAGATAGGAATATGAATAAACTGATCAGGAAGGCAAGCTCTGTGATTGGCTGCATGGCTTCTGGCACCATCTGCACCACTTACTGGACCGTAAGCAGAGCATGTTCTCTAAAACGGAGTTCCCTTGCCACAAGGACAGATGCAGGAAGTCTTTCATACCTTATACAATATCTTTACAATGCAACACATCTGTCTAGCAGCAGATAATCCTCTGTACTCTTTTACCATTTTAAATTCAGTTTTGTTTTTTTGATTTTGAAAATTTTTAATGATTATAACTGCTATAGCAAGAATTCCCAAATCTGGAACAAACAATATCATATCTTAATGACAGACTATCAGCTCTGACAGACAAAATAGAAACTGACTCTTACCCTTTTGGTCACAATACAGACATTTTGGTTGGGGGGAGAAAACAGTTATCTTCTGACTATAGAACAATATATAACTATATGAACTGATGTACTGAAGGGGCTAAAAATACACCCTGGCAAAGAACAGGGAGGACAGCACTGTAAATACACACAGAACTAATTAGGGCAATTGGACACTGACACAGTAATGACACTGACAGTAAAACTAAATGCAAAACCTAGTGTTGTGGCTGCAACACAAGGAGGAACATGACATCCATTTACTGTCTGATGAACATCATTTATTAACAAAAGCAAATGTGCAACCCAAAAAAAGAACAGAGGTCCAGCACAAAGGCTAGGTAATGAGAGAGAGCAGGGAAGAGGGGGCGCTAAGGTGGAGGCTACTTAAATAGCCTTAGCCCATTGACGTCACAGGTGTCCTGCGTCTATCAGAGGGCGACACCTAGAACTCAAAGACAGATCAAAACCAAATGCATACACACAAGCAAACAATAGTATTGCTCATGCCCTGTAAGGCCTTCTGCTTCATGACACCATACGGATGTCATCCTAAGGCACACGGGAAAAGGCACTAGTGTTTGTCGTGCCCCTTCTTGTGACAGATTTTTATATTGAAGTTTTAGGACAAAAGACCCAATGTATAAGCCATTGATTGCTGTTATACATCTAATTTAGAAACACAAGGGGCTTGTGGTCCATGCACACTAGCACGGGCTGTGGAGTTAAACCAATTTAAGCCTACTACGTCAACATTTGAAAGAACTGTTGCCTTCAGTTTCAGTGTCGTAAATAAAACAGAATAAAAATAAAAACACAAAAGAATGTCAGCAGAAAGCCTGATTAAACAACATTTTTAACTGTTTCAGAGCCTTGGTGCCACTAACTGAAAGGCTCCATCTGCCCTAGTCTTCGGTCTCGTACAAGGGACAACTAATAGATTTTGAGCTTGTCAGCAAAGACAACATGCCACAGCATGTTTCAAAGTTGAGATAAGCAGTCAGGGACTTATGTAATACTGAGAATTTTAAAGTGAATTCTAAAATCAACTGGGAGCCAAGCTAAAGAGAATAAAATAGGGGTAATGTGAGCTCGCTTGCTAGAGTGTGTTACGAGTATAGCTTGCAGCATCTTGTATTGCTTGGAGGCATGACAGAAATGATTTGTCTAAGCTGGTAATAAGTGCATTACCATAATCTAGGTAGGATGATACAAACACGTGAACAATTTTCTGTAGCTCAGAGGAGGAGACTATAGCTTGCAATTTAAAAATATTCCTTAAATGAAAGAAACAGGAAAGTGAGATAGATTCATGTGAATCAAATCCCAAAGGGGAAGAAGATTATGAACACCGCAAAAAAGAAGCAACCACTTGACTGATTATATTCAGTTATTATATATTATAATATATTGTAGTATTTCTAAAATTTAAAACATCCTTTCTCAGAGTGATGCTGAAAAGATAATTCATGCATTTATTACTTCTAGGCTGGACTATTGTAATTCACTATTATCAGGCTGTCCTAAAAGCCTTCAGCTGATCCAAAATGCTGCAGCTAGAGTACTGACAGGGACTAGAAAGAGAGAGCAGATTTCTCCCATATTGGCTTCTCTTCATTGGCTCCCTGTTAAATCTAGAATAGAATTTAAAATCCTTCTCCTTACATACAAGGTCTTGAATAATCAGGCCCCATCTTATCTCAAAGACCTCATAGTCCCACATCACTCCTTCACTCTCAGACTGCTGGCTTACTTATGGTTCCTAGGATACTTCAGAGTAGAATGGGAGGCAGAGCCTTCAGCTTTCAGGCCCCTCTTCTGTGGAACCAGCTTCCAGCTTGGATTCAGGAGACAGACACCCTCTTTATTTTTAAGATTAGGATTCAAACTTTCCTTTATGATAAAGCTTATAGTTAGGGCTGGATCAGGTGTTTCTGAACCCTCCCTTAGTTATGCTGCTATCAGCCTAGGCTGCTGGAGAGGGGTTCCCATAATGCACTGTTTCTTTTCATTCACCTTATTTACTTTGTTTATATTCACTCTGTATTTAATCATTAGTTATTATTAATCTCTGGCTCTCTTCCACAGCATGTCTTTTTTCTCTCCCCTCAGCCCAACCCGTCGTGGCAGATGACCCCCCCTCCCTGAGCCTGGTTCTGCTGGAGGTTTCTTCCTGTTAAAAAGGAGTTTTTCCTTCACACTGTCACCAAGTGCTTGTTCATAGGGGGTCGTTTTGACTGTTGGGTTTTCTCTGTATTATTGTTGGGTCTTTACCCACAATACAAAGCACCTTGAGGTGAATGTTTGTTGTGATTTGGCGCTATATAAATAAAATTGAATTGAACTGATTCTTGAATGTATATCAGAAGGAGCTATAAACATGGCCTCAGTCTTGTCTGAATTTAAAACAAGGCAAATTTTGGAAAGCGAGTCACTAATCTGAGATAGACTGTCAGCTAAGGAAGACAGCTTCTGAGCACAGTTTTAAGAGTCCTCAGATTGCTCAAACCAGCTATTAATTTCTTTCTTTGCACAGGACAAGTAATTTTTCAGACCACTAATTAATAATTTTTTCACACTGTTCATAAAAATCATGTAAAAGTCATCACAGGTTAGTCACATATGTCAGTCAATATAAGGTTTGATAAATGTCTAATTATTTGCTGTGTTCTGCTTACAGTAAATTGTTCAAAGGTCAAAGTTCATTGGAAGCCAGTTTTATAAAAGTGGCGCCAATTAATATCACTAGCTGACAACACGTGACAAATCTGACAAGCCTTGAGATTCTACTCAGTCAGAAAGTTATAAAGGGTGTAACACATCTTTATTGTTAAAAATGAATGTCCTGTTTGTAGGCACTGCGTCTGTTGAGGTACTGCTATAATTTTTAGTTCCGCTTTTAGTTTTTCTTGTTTATCTTAACCTCAAGACTGAGCTACAAAATCTATACAGTTTTCTAATGCAGTGAAAGATGTCTTAAGGGGTAAACCTAATCACCCATCGACCTTGGCCTGTGGTCGACATCACTGTGCTTGCAGCCATGTTTTGGGTTTCTTTTTTTGCATCCTGTGGCCTAGGATTTAATGGTAAGGTTAGAGTCAGGTATTCTATACCATTGCTTATGGTATAGAATAAGGGTAGTCATTTGTGCAAGCCTGTGAACAGACTGTTGAGACCCTGGCCAGCAGTTACGTGCAGACCTGGCCTGTGGCTTCATGCTGCTTGCACAGGGCCTGACAACAGACTGAACATCCCCACTGTGGCTGGCCTCCTTCCGGCAGATGTCCCAACTCTAAGCCGGGGGGAATCCCACCACAAGTCAGAGTTGCGTAAAGAAAGACCGGTTCCCCAATACTGGAGACCTGCACCCCAGACACTTCTCATGGGAAACATAGAAGGTGTAACTGTAACAGCATTCTTCATAGAATTTCTTGGTTTTTTTTCTTTTTTAGGAACAATTTTTGTCACCGCAGGACAGTTTGGGAGATGTGGCTCTTCCTCCCTGGTCATGTTTTGTGGGGCTGTTTGTAACTGTTTCTTAACGTGTGGTTTGGGCCTCAAATAGTTTTGAAGGCTACCTCAACAGTATTTACACTGAGCAAAAAGCCAACATTACAAAATATTTCTTAGGTAAAATGTAGCTAGGTTTGTGATTGTTAAATAAATCTATCAGCACCAGACGTCACTTGAGGGAAGCATATTATTTTACTTTTCAAAATTTGGATGATCTGACCCCATAAAATTGGATTAACTACAGATTATTTCTATTGACAGGCTGATTCATTGATTGTTGGGTCATGTATTAATGATATATAGGTAATAATAAAGTCATAAAGTAAAAATAATAATTTCTGCACTTCACATTAGAAAGAATTTTATCAATCAAGGCTCACAGCTTTCTCACTTCCTAGTAAGCCAACAGTAAACCTTAGAAAGCTATCTGCAAGTCTAAAGGGTAACATGGTTTATAGTTACAAATCTTCATTGTGATCAAATAGCTTCTAGAAGTTCACAGATGAGCTAAAAAACAAAACAAATACATGAAAACCCTGAGTTACCTGCAGACTATATGGCCTTCAAGAATGATGCAGTGGTTCACTGGCATTTAAATTAAACTGCAAACAGGTCAGTCATCTGGAATGATCATCATGGCTGTGTTGATAAATATGCAGCTCAATGGAGATGCTTATAATTTTATATCTGGATCAAAAGTGTATCTGCGGTATCTCTAGATTGTGTTTAATGTGTGAAAAAAATACTATTAAGATTCTGGTTTTGGAATCTCGATTAAGCTAGCAACCCAAAAACAGAGGTTTCAGAACTGAACAAAAAAATCTAGATCATCCAGTGTTTCTCTAAGTTTAAATTCTTTGAAACAATTTAAATTTATTAGTGAAAATTGTGTATATAGTGTATTAGCAAAAACAGATGTTTAATGTTGGCCAATGTGGTGGAGCCTGACCCTTTTGAACTTGCCTCCTTTAAAAAACAAACATGTAGGAGTTGATGTTTCCTCTTCATAATCTGAATATTTTTTCTATGTAGGATTTCCTTGCAAATATACCAAAGGAGTTACCACAAGTTTCTTTACCTTAATCTTCAAGCATCTGATTCGCTAGCAAGCGTACTCCTAATATCTGAACTTCCAGACATTTATATTTTTTATGGATGCTTCTGCTATAATCAGTTGTAACACTGGGAGAACAGCTAAAATGCACTTTACTGGCATTGAAGACATTGGGACGATGTTTATATCTGATGGTGCCAAATTATTTAATGTAGCAAAATACTGCCTGGAGTGAATAAAAACAGCATTTAAATTATTTTGCTATTCACACTTTGTTCAAGTCTAGCTTGCACAGGGATTATGAGCATACGCTGCATGCTAAGAAGCAAAATGCTGACTGCGGTTCACTTACAGTAGAAGCTGGGGGATGCCATACAGTTTTCTGGAGACTGTACAGAGAGCCATGATGATGTTTTTATATCAAGAGTCATGAAGTCACTACTAGTTAAATTGAAAGGAATACTCCTGTGGCTGTAGCTCAGTAGGTAGAGCAGGTCACCTACTGATCGGAAGGTCAGGGGTTCGATTCCTGGCTACTCCAGGCTACATGCCAATGTATCCTTGGGCAAGATACTTAACCCCAAGTTGCTCTCCGACCGTTCCGTCGGAGTGTGAATGTGTGTGGATGTTATATAATTAAAAAAGCACTTAGCTTAGTTAACATGGAAGTGCTTGTATGAATGGGTGTGCATGGGTAAATGTAAAAAAAACGTGTTGTAAAAGCGCTTTGAGTGCTCTGACTGAGTAGAAAAGCGCTATATAAGAACTAGTCCATTTACCATTACTCTGACTCTTTGTCAGCCTGGCTACAGTGCTGAAAACAAACCTGGGGTTGTTCTTATTTTCTTCAATTAATGATGAGTAGTAAGATGTCCTAGCTTTACGGAGGGCTTTTTTATAGAGCAACAAACTCTTTTTCCAGGCTAAATGAGCATCTTCTAATTTAGTGAGACGCCATTCCCTCTCCAGCTTACGGGTTATCTGCTTTAAGCTGTGCGTTTGTGAATTATACCACGGAGTCAGGCACTTCTGATTTGAAGCTTTCCTTTTCAGAGGAGCCACAGTATCCAAAGTCGTACGCAGTGAGGATGTAAAACTATTGACGAGATGATCGACCTCACTGGGAGCAGAGTTTAGGTAGCTGCTCTGCACTGTGTTGGCACTGAAGAGCATAACAATGAAGGAATTAGATCCTTAAACTTAGTTACAGCACTTTCAGAAAGACTTCTACTGTAATAAAACTTATTCCCCACTGCTGTGTAATTCATTACAGTAAATGTAAATGCCAACTGAATCTAATAATAGATTAAATGCAGTGTTTTCAGCATCTACATGGATGTTAAAATCACCCACTATAATTAGTTTTGAATAACTGAGCATTAAATGCAGAATTATTATTATTATTGTTGTTGTTGTTGTTTTTGTTGTTGTAAGCCAATGAACAGAAGCAGGAGTAGGGGTGATGTGATTTGGTAACAGCCTAGCTGTTCTAGATCTGGGTTAAGGAGGGTTGAGCAAATGACTTACAATAATTAATACAGGAAATAGTTCCAGTTGCTGCTCGTAGTATAGGTTTGATTTTTATTTTAGTGTTTCTTAGGTTTAAGAAACAAGACTTGAACGCTGTGCCTTTACTGGGTTCCTCCTTGAACACGATTCTTTATTTTGGTGGAAATTGACTGAGGCTGAGGCAAAGATGTTTTCTTGAAAATTGTTCTGTGGTCAGACGAATCAAAACTTGAAATTCCTTTTTGGAAAACATGGCTGCCACATCCTCCGGACTAAAGAGGAAAGAGACCATCTGGCTTGTTATCAGTTTATGAAGCCAAAAAGCCTGCATTGCTGATGGTATGAGAGTGCTTTAGAGTCTGTGGAATTAGCAGCTTGAACATCTGGAAAGGCACCATGACTGCTGAAAGATACACAGAGGGTTCAGATCAACATATGCATCCAACTGGACAAAGTCTTTTTCAGGGAAGGCCTTGCATAATTCAGCAAGACAACGATAAACTGCATTGTGCATCTATTACAACATCTGGGTGCTGATCTGGCCTGCCTGCAGTCCAGACTCTCAAAATTCCAGCGACTGGTCTCCTCAGTTCCAGGATGTTTACAGATCATTGTTAAAAGAGGAGGGGGAGATGTAAACATGTCCCTGTCCCTACTTTTCTCAATGTAAACATTTGATGCTGATAGAGAGCAAGTAGTTTGCTTTTCATTTAGTGACATTACAGTACGTATCTGTAGCATAAGCAATACTTAAACGCTGGATATCCGTATGAGAGATTCACGAAGATTGTCTCACTCATGCATAGCTTTCCAACACTCTGCTGACCGTCGCCCCCTGCTGGTGTCAATGCTGTGCTCGAATTCTCTGACTCTGAGGAAACTTAATTACAAACTTGTATCTGTTGTCTTTTTCTTTTTTCATAGCAAGCAATTTGCTATGCAATAAGATGATATTGTAGTTGCACTAAACAAGATGCGCTTAAAAGTTAGCGAGAATGTGCTTCACTTCTTGTCTTCAGTGCCATTCTCTGTGGCAGGGAGGCAACAACTCTCATTGCTTCATTTTAATCAGAGTCGTAGGGATATGTGAATCACTTCTTTCTTTATGTGTTCATCTGTGTTGTTGCTGTATTTCATTCCCAACTTCATTTTTGTTAAAGTCTTCTTGCCAGCTATCAAAATAGGTATCAAAATAATCCTTTGAAATAACTGATATTTTCCTTAGCTGTAGTGGGACATTTAAATGAGCAATTGGGACTTTTTCCCATTTCAGTGTTTGCTGCTCACTGACGCACATCATTTGCATCACTGACACTTTTTGCCACCTTTTAAGGTGTGAAATAAAGAGCCTTCCACTTGCCTGCAGGCAAGAAAAAAAATCTCTGAGGTCCGCTATACTTTACTTTCCTGCAAATTGCCTTTGTGTTTTCTCCTTAGTATGTAAATCCACTGGTTTCCTGTTCCCAAAAACTCTGAAGATCTTTAGATCTAATATTTTTAATGACACTGCATTTGTTAGATTTAATTCATAGTGTTGATCCTGTATGTCCTCGGGAGACTGAAGACATTTTTTAAATATGCAGTCGAGAGAGTGACCTCTGCTTATACTGTATCATCATACAGTACTACCCCTTAAACTTAATGTAGGAAATAAACCAAGCAAAATTTACATGTATTAAAATCTGGCTGAAGCTTCTGGGCTTTCTTAAGATTTCAAAAAGTCAGACAAACCATCTGTAATTACAGAAATCCAGTGTGGAGAAAGTAAAGTGTGCTTGATGTTACTTTCAGTGAAGTTTATCATGACAAAATCACACACGTGTTGTCTCAGTCATATTGTCTTTATTTTACATGGGAATATTTTTCCCTGCAAACAAAGTATCTATTCAGCAAGGTAGAAGTCCTGCAGGCAGTTACATGCATTTGCCAAAGTACAGGTAACAGTTTGTGAGACTCTCTTTGGAAGCAGTACGACTTTGTTTGGAAGAACGTGTGAGGACAGTTGGGACAATACTGGCATGCAAACTAGGTTTGACAGCAGGCAGCAGAAGCAGGAGGAGGTGGTGGGAGTTCCATATTAATGCTACATTAATAGGTAGGTAGCTTTGAAAACAAATTTATAATAAATACAAATATAGCCGAAGCTGCATTCACAAAACTCCAAACAAGAGAATGAATTGCTCATTGCAGTGCAGTTTTTTTTAACCGATTTATTTATTAGATTTGACTAAAATGAATTAATGAAATGAATGCTTGCATGGAAGAGTTCACAGGTCAGACTGACCTTTACACATTTTCTTTGCCAGTGTTTTATCCATCTATTTTAGATCTATCTATTTACTATAGCTATATTTCAGCCAGTGAAAAAACTTCATAATGAAAACATTTGTGAACCACAGAAGTCAAAGTTTTTGTGAAGAAAGCGCCATCTCTTTTGGTGACACTCTGCAATTGAGGGAAAGGGGTGTTCATGGTCTAAAGTAGATCTGCCTCAGGAACAGGAGACTTCCGGCAGCTGACAGCCGGCTGGGAGCAGCGATTTTAAGTGACTGTATCTATAAACTTTTCTACTTTACGTGAGCACTCAAAGCACAATAATATAAAACTGTCGAAATTAAACATAAATCTGTCAAAATCAAACATTATTATGAATTAATCTCCATAATCATGTGGATCATTGTGTAGGAGCTTCAAATGTTGGTATATAAATAGATGAGGTTACTTTTAAAAATATTGCTAATGTCAGTTTCTTTTATTTGATACGATTGTAGTTACCTAATATTTACAGGTTTGCAAATGTGTGAGTTATGTTGCATATTACCAGAATCTTTTATACAACAGTAGTTTTTAATACTCTTTTGCATTTTTCATGAAGATCATTCTAATAATTTCTTTATCAGTTTTTCACTATATGGCAAATGGATCAACAATCCATTGTGGTTGTTCTACATGGTTTCTATGCTCAGTTTTATGAGCTGATGTTTCCTGACACCTCAACAACCAAACACTTAAAAAGGCAGCAAGATTTTAAGTTACTCTGCTCAGTCACTAACTCTGACTGCGTTATGTTATACATATATAAAATAATTTGGAGGCACAAAAACTTAATTTATTAATTTCATCATCATTTATGCACGTACAGAAACACCCCAGTGCTGGAAGCAGTACTTGTATCTATGTATGTTTCACTACAATGATACTGTGATAGAACAGATAATGATAAAGCAGATTAGATTAAGTTATGTAGTTTGTTAGCTGTAACATGAATGGAATAAGCTGGACTTGTAACTGTTTATTATAACTTTCATATGGTTTACATTCAAGAAGGACAAATAAATTTAATAAAAAACTGCATTTGCATAATCATAGTTTATATTAAAAGAAATAATAATAATATTTTTCCCAGTTAAAGTCTACATTTTATCAGTCATAACCATCTCGAGCCAATATGTATAATTAAAAGCAAATTTTTATCATCAGCCACTAGTTTGCATAGTCTCATAAGATCCAAGTGAGTGGTCACTGTGCAATGTCATAGTAATACTCTCGTAGTCTTGGCTCAACAACAGAAAATCCGGGCCTTTCATTTGCCCTGGAACACATGAAACAAATAAATCAATAATTACAAAGGACCTCTGTTAAAAACAAACTGGGCTGTTGTTGCTCCAGCTAATGTCTTATGATGACTTTGAGACAATGTGTCACTTACTTGTATGTCCAGCAGGTCTTCATGAGCTCATACATCTCTGGTGGACACTTCTCTGGGGCTTCCATACGTTTTCCACTTTCAATCATCTGCAGGACATCGTTTCCTTTCATTCCCTGTGAAGAGTGATTTATTCAGAACAAATGGAGTTCACCAAAGCTGGATTTTTTATGCAGTAGTGACATTTTTTTTAATTATTTTTTTAAATTGCAATATGAAGGCTTATTACATAACCATAAAGTGACACCCTACGAGGATTATGATACGTGCAATTCATAGGTGGACAGTTTGTGCACAGCAGCTTTTAGAGCTCTGCCTGTAGGTGCTAATAGTCACTTCACTGCCTAAACTACATACAATGTGAGTGAGAAATTAATGTATGTCATCATAACTCATTCATTTCCATTAGTTATTATTAATACCTTGTATGGTTTTTGGCCATAGGAGTAGGCCTCCCACATGAGCACCCCAAAGCTCCACACATCACTCTTGGATGAGAATTTGAAGTAGTTAATGCATTCAGGAGCGTACCATTTCACTGGCCACTTCCCATGACCCTTGGCCTAAAATGAGAGACACACAGAACATCACATCATAGTTGTAAGTTTATGTCATACTGGTGCTTCAGATCACACTATGATTAGAACTGGTTGCTGGACAATAATGTTCACAATATAACAGCAACATGAGGGTGCAAATATGGCAGAATGATTGTTGTCAGTGTTTCATGAATTTGTGAAGTGTATCATATTTGATACATTAGTTTTTGAGTCCTCATTAGTGGTATTTTTTTTTTTCCAAAAAGCTAAAAAAATAAAAATTGCAAAAAATTGTCAAATGTAGCAAAAATGATTCAAATTAAAACTCATATATGTAAATTGTTATTTAATCAATTAAAAAATTGTCAGAAAGTTCAATAAACAGTCTGGATTCAAAAAGTGTAAAATTTCTGGCAGTTATTTCATGGTTCAGGCTTTTCAGGGTTAATGGTTTGCAGTCATTTTTTTTATTATTATGATTTACTTTTAAGCAAAAAGTCAAGAGGTTAATTGAGGTGCACCATCGAAACTTTTAGTGTGAGTATAAAAATGAATGCCCTGACTTCCTGCCACTTTACCTTGTAGTAGTTTTGATCCTCAGCAACAGCTTTAGAGAGGCCAAAGTCACTGATCTTGGCATAGTGCTGTGTGACCAGCAGCACGTTCCTGGCAGCAAGGTCCCTGTGGACAAAGTTATGCTCCTCCAGGTACTTCATCCCCATAGACACCTGGTGGACCAGCTCTGTGATATTCTTTATGGCTGCTTGCCTGGAGATGAGGAGTTCTTACTTTAATTATAAAAGCAGCTGTGAACCTCACATGATATGAGAACTATTTTGAAATGTGAAAAAGAAAAGATCAGTGTCTGTGATTTGCCACTGTAATCTGCTGATTAGAAACCCCGCTGCAGATGATATTTGTTGTCTTAATTATAATAAACAGAGTCTAGGTTATGAAGATGGTTAAAAAAATTGACTGTTGGTTTAAAACTGTAGGAAGAAACAAAGCAGCCCAAAACATAACTGTGGGTTACAATAACCTATTTGGATGGTGACCTATAAGCATTGTTCAGACACTCAAATTGAAAAAAGAACATGTTGGAGTACATACTTGTTTTTCTGCAGGAACTTGTGGAGGGGTCCCAGCTCAGCCAACTCCATGACCAGCATGAGGTTCTCTGCTTCACAGATACCAATCATCCGGACAATGTAAGGATTGTCCAGCTGCTGCATAACATTTGCTTCCCGCAGCATTTCATCACGTACTGACTGGTTGTTATCATCATTCTTCAAGATTTTGACTGCAACCGGCTTCTCTGTCCTAATATACAGCATGGATTAGTGAAAGGGTTAATATGTTACCTCAAGAAAAATGCATTTTTCAGCATGATTTTGCAGACAGGATCAAACATCTAGTCAGAACAATAAAAGACTATCTTCAGCCAGAAGAACAAGAAGTCTGATGCCTGTATAACAGGTTGGCTCATCCACAAAGAACTCAACATCATGGAGTCAGTCTGGGATCACACAAAGAGAAGGCACTGAGACAAACTAACTCCACAACAGAGATGTGGCTGATGCTGGACAACATCACAAATACCCTAAACCTAGTATGTTCTGAGAGAACAGGGCGTGTTTTAAACCCAAAAGTCGTTTTCTTTTTTTTACTACAGTTTCCATATAAAATGATAATTATCGGCTGATATTCACTTCAGATGATACATAGCATAGCTTTTGTATTATGTCAGGGGAATTTTTGCTGCAATGAGTCTAGCTTTGATCTTCATCGGTGATGACAGATCATCTTTCTGTCAGAGGGCCCAACACTGTGATCTTTGTGTCCTGTGCTCTTTGCTTGGTTTTGATTAATATGATCTGAGCTGTGTGCTTTTGGAATTTGAATATTTGAGGAAACAATAAAAGAAGATGTGTTGAACTGAATTTTTTATTTTGTGGAGGTTGTATTGGTGTCATCCTAAATTAGTGATACTATAGTTAGTTTGCCTACTACAAATCAGCAAATCATGAACATAATTTACGATCAGGAGAATATTTTAGAATTTGTAAGTCTTCAGTTGGGCAACATGGTGGCATGGTGGTTAGCACTGCTGCCTCACAATTAGAATAACATCTAGAAGGCCTGGGTGTGATTCCACCTTGGCCCATGTCTCTCTCGCTGTGTGGAGTTTGCATGTTCTCGTCGTGTCTGTGTGGGTTTTCTCCGGGTACTCATACCCATAGGTATGAATGTAAGTGTGGATGTTGTCTGTCTCTCTGTGTTAGCCCTGTGACAGGCTGGTGACCTGTTCAGGGTGTACCCTGCCTCTCGCCCTATGTCAGCTGGGATAAGCTCCAGCCCCCCGCGACCCTGAACAGGATAAGCGGAAGAGATGGATGGATGTCTGACAATCCAAAGTCACAGCAACACCTGGGTGATGTTTATATGTAGTAATATAATTTAATGTAGCATACTTTCTCATCTTGTAGGTGCCCTTCATGACAGTGCCGAAATTCCCAGAGCCCAGTTCGCCATCCTCCAAGAAGAGCTGTGAGCGATTCACTGTAGAACTCCTCAGTTCATCTGGATCTGCATAAGGACTCTCATATACCTGTGTGTCCATTGGCATAGCCTCTGATGGAGAAACCGACATGTTACGTTAGGGGAGCAGTGAAATATTAAATGGCATCATATGAATCTAGAAATAAACAAGCTGACAAAGTCCTCTAACCCAAATAATAGCTAGATATTTCAGTAGATTTTTTTCTGTTCAGATTTATCATTTTTCATGTCTGTCTGTCTAGTATGTCCCCTCTATGAACCCCTAAAACAGATTTTACTTGCTTTTTGATTCCTGTTCCTTGCCTGTGACTCAGGAGAAAAATGCAAAAGTACACTTTGGCATTAATCATTTGAAAGTGAACCAGAAGTTTAAAAGAAACTAGAAACTGTAAAGTGCACTTATCATCACTGGCAGGCACAATCCTATATTTCCTGTGAGTCTGGTCGTCTGGATTTGTGTGGTCAGTAAAGGAACAAAATGAACTCTTTCCTTCGTCCTGTCATATGGATATGGAGTCACAGTAAGAGACTTTCTTTTTTGCTAAAGCTCATAGTTAGAGCTGGATCAGGTAACCTTGAACCATCTCTTAGTTAGGCCCAGTCTGCTGAAGGCACTGCGTATTTCTCATTCACTCTCCATACAGTTATCACTACTGCATCTGATTATCTCTTATTGCTCCTATCCATAACTCATGTTTTGTCCTGTTTGTTGTTTGTTTGCAACCAAAAGTGCCCAGCCTGTTGTTGTAAAGAGGTCCTTTATAGAAAAAAACTGAATTCAATTGAATTAATTTCTACTTGCATCACCTAATTATCCACCTCAGTCTTTTTCCTATGACTTCTATAGAACTCTAACTAACAGTCATCACTCTAAATAGTGTGCAGAGTCCAGGGCATGTAAGCAAGTAAACAACAGTATACTCATCTTTCTTTTTCTAACAGTGTAGGATTAGACAAATGCAGTTTAAATAACTTACCTTTACCAGGCACCCTGGTTTCATAAGGATTGCGTTCTGAATACTCGGGTCGAGATTGAGGTGTCTGTTATCATTTGTGAGAAGAGACAACATTCATTATGAGAATGAATAAAACATATCTGAATAGAATTTGATGCTGAAAATAATTTGCAACATGTGAACACATGCATTCAAAGAAGGGGTTTAGGACAGGTTTGGTAAGAAGATTTAATCTCCACATATGACATGTCCCATATGCCTGCTTTAAAAAATTATATTAGCATACCAAAGCCATTTTGCAGACAAGGGCCATTTTTGAATCTCAAGCATCAGTGGTTAAAATCTCAGAAAATTTTAGAAAGAAGACCACACAAGTTAGAAATGCTGAAGTCAGAACAGAAGGAAAAAAGGCATAAGATTCAAAAAGTTCCAAGTGCAAATAAACAGGCAAGAAAAGCAAGAAAATTGGGAAGGTGGGAAGGTGGGGTGTGGTGGAGGTGGAGGTGGGGTTCAAGTACCACAGCCATACCATACATCTGATGATCAATAACATACATCACAGTAGGCTGGGAAATATGTTCAAACTCTAAAGTTTCTCCAAGGATTGCTCCCTGCTGTGTGTACATTGGCACTGCAACATATACTGTAGGATACGATTCACTGGTTGCCACAAAAAAAACTCACTCGAAAATTTAGTCATCTCAAAGTTTCACACACATACAGCACCAGTCAAAAGTCCGGATACACTTTGAGTCTGTCCAAACTTTGACTGGTCCGGTACATGAGTACTGTCCCAGAGCTTGCCCCAGAATGGGTCGCTCTCAGGAGCTCAGTGAATTCCAGTGTGGTCCTATGATAGGATGATACCTGTGCAACAAGTCCAGTTGTGAAATCTCCTCACTACTAAATATTCCACAGCCAAATGTTAGTGGGATTATAACAAAGCAGAAGTGTTTGGGAATGACAGGAACTAGTAGGCCATGTAACATCACAAAGCAAGGTCAGCAGATGCTGAGGCACATAGTGCGCAGAGGTCACCAACTTCCTGCAGTCAGTTGCTACAGACCTCCCAACTTCATGTGGCCTTCAGATTAGCTCAAGAACAGTGCGTAGAGAGCTTCATGGAAAGGGTATCTATGGCCAAAAAGCTGCATTGAAGGGGGGGTTATGGTGTGAGGCTGTTTTTTAGGAGTTGGTCTCAGCCCCTTAGATTCAGTAAAGGGAACTCTTAATGCTTAAGCATACCAAGACATTTTGGCCAATGTCATGCTCCCAACTTTGTAGGAAAGTTTGGGGATGGTTCCATCATGACTGCACACCAGTGCACAAAGCAGGTCCATTAAGACCTGGATGAGCCAGTTTGGTGTGGAAGAACTTGATTGACCTGCACAGAGTCCTGACCTCAACCTGACAGAACACCTTTGGGATGAACTAGAGCAGAGACTGTGAGCCAGGTGTTCTCATCAGTGTCTGACCTCACAAATGCGCTTCTGGAAGAATGGTCAAAAATTCCCATAAACACTCCTAAATCCTAAATCTTCCAAAAGAGCTGAAGCTGAAAAGGGTGGGCCAACATCATATTAAATCCTATGAATTAGAATGTGATGTCACTAAAGTTCATATGTGTGTGAAGACAGACAGGTGGATACTTTTGGCAATCTAGTGTATGTTGACAACATTGTGACTGGCACACATAAGCCACATTTCCATACGGAACGACTCAGCGTCGGTTAACTTGACTCACCAGAGGTTCTAAGCAATCCGAGGCCATCTGAAAATGTGAGGCGGAGGACAGCATGCCACTGATTGGCCAAGGAGTGCTGTCACCAGCAGAGTCATGAGAGTGACCAGAATCAACCGTGCCATTTAAAAAACCGACAGCAAGAAACTGGAAGCACGCAAAGCACCAGTTAAATGCCCAGACCGACAGTTGCAGCAGTAGTTAGAAAAAAAGAAAGAAGAAAGAAAGAAAGAAAGAAAGAAAGAAAGAAAGAAAGAAAGAAAGAAAGAAAAAAGAAAGAAAGAAAGAAAGAAAGAAAGAAAGAAAGAAAGAAAGAAGAAAGGAAAGAAAGAAAGAAAGAAAAAAAGAAAGAAAGAAGAAAGAAAGAAGAAAAAAAGCTACCAAATGGAATGGCTGGCTGTGGTTATAATGTAATTGCACTGGGTGACCACTGGATGGTGTTAAAAACATAATCATAAATACAGCAACTATTGCAATGAGAGGATGTCACATTAATTTAGTGTGTGCAGTGACATCCGTTGTCTAGTGTGATGTGACACCTGTTGGACTGATTAAAAGGGACATAATGCAAAGGACCAAGAGTGACAGAAAGAGTTAGTAAATAGCAATCCACATTACATTAGTCAAGGGGTGGAGAGGGAGAGGGAAGGTGGTAGTGGAAGGTGTCACAACTGTGACTGTTTGGTTTATGAGGAGGCAGGATGTGTGTTAATGCACCTTTCTTATGACAGGTATGGGAACTTTACTGATCATGTTTGAGAATTCCATCTGCCGCAGTTTGCTAGAAATCAAAATGTCAGAAAAGTTATCAGTAATGGGAATGTTCACATCATGCATAGGAATGAGATTCAGGGGAAGAATTAGTTCCAAAAAAGGATTTGTTATCTGACTGATTCATTCATTTGCAAATGACAAGAAACAATTCCATGTTTACTTTATTGTACAATCCTTCCTGGAGGAAGACAAAAAATCATAAACAGTTTTCAATTCTAAATAAGGTGCTAAATAAGGACTTTCGAGGTATAATTTTAATAATTTTGTTAGTATGCTTTGGTGCTACAAATTTACATGGTTAAAATAAGTAGTGTGAGATTTCAAATTAATTTGAAAAAATAATAAACAGATACAAAGACACCTGAATAAATAAAACCAAGACTTGTGAATTAATATTAATAGATATCTAGTTTTTTTGAGTTTTTTTGACACTAAATCTTAACAATCATATGCAAGAAAGTAAATGGCGTATCAGCTTTCCTATGCTGATACTGTGCTCCACAGCTGTGTACTCACACGCTTACGATTTCAAGCATCTTTGTCTTCACTTCCTTATATTATTTGTGACCGAGAACAGGTAGCTCTCGTCTCTTTCGTTGAACAGTATATGCAGCCTAACTAAACATTGTAAATGCTGGCATACCTGACACAAATTGCACGGTCAAAAACTGTTGCGCCTCCACTATTAATGCCCTCCAAATGAGCGAACCCCTTCTCATTTAAATACAATAACTCATAAACTAAGTGCCCCCTAGTGTCCACCTAATACAAAGAAAGAAACGAAAATGGCTCTTACAAATGCAATAATGCATCCCTCATGGTTGTGTGTCTTCTTGCCCTGTATTTTCCTAAATTTCCCACTGTTTGGATTCCTTGCTCCTGCCCTGCCAATGTCTGGACTTTTTTTTTATCCATCCATCAATTTCCTTCCGCTTATCTGAGTCCAGGTCGCAGGGGCAGACTAAGCAGAGAATTCCAGACCTCCCTCTACCCAGCCATCTCCTTCAGCTCATCCGGGGGAACCCCAAGGCATTCCCAGGCCAGCCAAGAGAAACCCCAATAGTTGGAGTACACCCCTTCTTAAAGATGGTGGCCACCACCCCAGTCTGCCAATCCATTGGACCACCCCACACGATGTTGCAGAGGTGTGTCAACCAAGACATCCCTACAACATCCAGAGCCTTCAAGAACTCGGGACAAATCTCATCCACCCCAGGGGCCCTGCCACCAAGGAGTTGTTTAACCACCTCAGTGACCTCACCCTCAGTGATGGGCGAGTCATGCCCCTCATCCCCAGACTCTGCTTCCACTACAGAAGGTGTGTCAGTGCTCCTTTAATTTTTTTGAGGAGTTCTGAAATCTGCAACAGTGAAATCTGTTGTTGACAACATCTTGGATGTTGTCTGTTCTACATACCATAATCTCTTGAACCTGTGAATCTTATTATTGTTGTTCCTCTTCTCAAAAGAACATTCTGTGGAGTTGGGTTTATTGTTCATATCAAGTGTTTTGGGGTTCACAAACCTGTGTCAAGGTTTATTCAAACAACAACAACAACAAAAAAGACCCTTGTTGTGATTAGGTCCAGCCACGGTTGAGAGGATGGTAACCCATACAGACTGACTGGCAGATTTCACCAGCATTATTGTTTCAGTTGAATGTATTGATGTACATGGATAGAACTTACAATGGAAGAACGAAATTTAGGATGACCATGTGGAAGAAGAGGCCGTCCTATCAGCCCTGTGAACATGTAATAAGACAAATGTTAATCAGCTGGGAAAATAGCGTTATAAGTGAAATCTGGTTTCAATTAAAGTCTTGCTGTAGACACATTTCAGTAAGTTTCTTACCAATGTCTCCATCAGGCCTTGGACAGGCCTCTGTTAGCACTCGCAGCAGACCATCAGGTTTATATGAGTAGTGCTCCACCAGCTGTGTTTAAAAAGAGGTGCACACAAAGTAGTCACTTACACTTACAGTTGGTAGGTGATGTACATTACTATATAAAAGTCTTGAGCCCTCGCTAATTTGTTAAATATTATATCTAAAACAATATTAAATATATTTGCTAGAAAATGGGAAACATTGAAAGCAATTTATTGAAACATACTTTGAAATACAATAAGAAAATAAAACAGAATTTCAACTATAATGAGTTTGAAAGTGAATATTTGATATGACCACCTTTATTCTTCAAAATTGCCTGAACTCTTTTTCTTGTAGTTTCTTTAAGTAGTCTTCAGAAGTAGTTAAGGACATTCCAAAGCTCTTCTCTGGATGTTGGCTGCCTTTTGTGCTGTTCAAACTGATCTCAATAATGTTGAGGTCCAGGCTCTGACTGATAGTGATATCTTTGTTATCGCTGGCATTTTTCATAAATTTAATTTTAAAAATGGAACAAATTATATATTTTTATAACAGGCTGCCAGTAACAAAGTGCCTGAAAGTGCTAAGTTGTCTGTTATGTGTAGAGACAACACTGGTTTATTCCTTGAGTTAGGTACCTGTTGTATGCTTGAATAATTCTTAGGTCAGTCTTAAGTAGCTTAACAAGGAAAAACATCCACTAAGAATGGTCACATACAAGGACAGAACTAAAAATAACCAAAATTGAAAAAAGCAAAAAAAAAAAAAGCAGTCCAAAGGAAAACTTTGAAAAGACCCACAAGATGAGAATCGGGAATGGTTAGAATGTTACTACACATGTAATCCCAGTGAAAGGGGTTACATGAACAGGATGTGGGACCTATGCATTTTCCAACACCCAACATCCAGACTACATTGAAACAACTTGTAGCTCAATGTTCCAACATTCCCCAGTAATAACAACTAGCATACTGAACACCAGAGCAGCTGACCTGAGAGATAAGATCATGGCTAAGATGGAAACCTGGACCCCTCAAAGCAAGACTATGTGAAATACCCTCTGAAAGTCTACTAGAAGATGTGAATCAGCACTATGGACAGTCCCTACTTTGACCATCACTGAAACCAATCAGTTGATGTATACCAGGGCAGCAGAGATCCTTGAGATGCTTGGCTATAAGTTGAAGAGCCACAAGGAGCAGCGTCCTCCATGGAAACAATGACTAGAGGCTAAGTTCAAGGCAGAATGGAGGGAATTAGCTAGCTATCAGAGTTACAGAAAGGTGTGATGAAGAAAGGGGTGCCTAAGAAGTACAACAGGCTGTCCATACCGGAGGCCTTAGACGCTGCCAAGCAAAGACTCACAGCCTTGGCTAACCGCCTAAAGAGGCATACCAGAGAGATAGAAGTCAGGAGAATAAACCAGATGTTCTCCACTGAACCATCCAAGGTATACTCTCAGTGGCAGGGGAACAATATGAGAACAGCACCCCCTCCTAGGCTGGAGACAGAGTAATACTGGAAGAACATATGGGAGAAGGAGGCAACACAACAGCAATCTCCATGAACAGGATCCAGTAACCATCACAGTGGCACACATCCAACAAAGAGTCTCACATATGAAGAGCTGGACAGAACCGGGTCCTGATATGATTCAGACCTACTGGCTAAAGAAGCTAACTGCACTTCATGAGCGCCTGGCAGCACAAATGAACCAGCTGCTAAGATACACCCAGAATGGCTGACTGAAAGCTGGACCTTCCTGATCCCCAAGAAGGGACCACTCCCATTCTCAGTACAACATGGAAACTCCTGTAAGGCATCATAGCAACTAAGATTAGCTATTTAGTGCAGAAAATAGGCTACAATTGAGAGCATAAATGTCCACAATGGATACCTATGTTAGTATCTAACCTTGAAATACATTATAAATTTTCCGGCAGATGAAGATGAAGTAACCCATAAATATGAAACACATTTTGATAACCTGCCACAGGGTGTCAAATTTCTTGCCCTCTGGGATGGAGAGCTTGCCAGTCGAGTCTCTGTCAATACGATAATGCATGACTTGTCCTTCATGCAGTAAACACAGAGCGTAGGATCCATTCGCATCTCTCTGCCGAATCCTGTGCACACAAGATGAAAACAGAAGTGACACGATTTTGTTGCTGTGGCTCTTTTATATTTATATGTACATTTTATAAGGTGCTAAACTACAAAAATGTTCAGGTATCACTGCAAACTATAGATCAGTGATTATTGTTCTCATTCCATCTGATAGCTATCATAGAATGCAAAAATATCTATCCATATCCATATATGCACTATAGTATTCATGCACATATGGATATGCACTATATTATTCATGCATATGCTGTTCAGTCAGTGAAGGCAATACTGAATGCCTTAGTAATAAGCTGTGAACAAAGTTTTACACAGTCAGAACTTTATTCATCCCAAGTTTATCAGTAAACATCAAACAAGAATAAACTATGCAGGAAATACAAGAAGATTTTAACTAAAAGATTTCAGCTTAAAAGTCTAGAGGTGCTCGCACATGCTCAGTGTGCTCACTATTCATTTACAGCTAACGGTCAGCACAGTGACAGAAAGGTCACTTTAAAACACTTTGATAATAAGAACACTCATATTATCAAAGTATTTTACTATTAAAACTCAGCAACAACTTTTCATATATTTCTAAATAAAAATAAATAAATAAATATCCTACTATAATAATATAATTCTTTTGAATAGGCTAATTTCAGAGAAATGTATCTTTAAAATCCTTGAGATAATATGGTGATATATTATTATTATATTTAACTCATATTTTTTTTTTTTCCTGCTCTCGGTGGAGACGGACACATTTTTCTCTTCTCCCCAGCCTTCCCTATCTACCCCTGCTTTTTGCTGCTTTGCTGCTTAGAGCGTCTCTTCACACATCCCCGAACTGGAAATTAAATTATGGATCTGGTCAGCTGGTCTCTTTGGGAGAAGGGGAACCCTCTTTCCTCTGGTCCGACTACACACCCGGCTGGCTATGTTATGGATTCCTGTGGGGATGGAAGATAATGTTCCTGGCTGCACTGTGTGGACGTGGCATATACATTGATACCAGGATTTCTTTTCCCGAATTGGACCTGGGGATACCTGGTATCCGGGCAGCTGTTCAGGCCCTAGTAAGGCTGCCTATGAGGGATGCAGAAACAGTACAAACTCAATCAGACTCAGTAGAGCTGAATCGAAATGGATTACATCTGGAGGAGTGTTGGAGTGTCTGTTCTGTGTGGCGGAGTAGAACCAAATTCGGATGACTGGACTTCTGAGAGGTAACCAGAAAACTGTAAGTCTGTCAGCAAATAGTTATGGCGGCCTGAACCAAAACAATTGCACTATTTGGAATTTGGCTCCCAGACGGCCTTGGATGCTGTCTATCTAAATCGCCTCTTGGAGATGTTATGTAAACAGATGCTCTGCCCCCCCGCCCTGTGTTGTGACCTGTATGAACTGGTATCCTGGCAACCAAGGCTGACTGTACCATCTTATCATGAACATTATCATGAACTGCTGGTCTGGAAGCTGTGTGGCCATCGCAGCATCCTGCTCGTCTCTGCTGGCAGCCCCTCCCCTACCCACCCTAGTGCTCTCCAGGCTTTAAATGTGCTGCTGCTTTGCTGAGGTTTGCTGAGATGATTTTTTTTTAACCTACCTATCCCAGTGTATCTCTTTCTGTTTTCCTGCTAAAGGTAGCGCCGGTAAAACAGCTGCATGACCTCAGACCCCTGTCCCCCCTGTTTGTGTTTGTCTCTGTGTATTTCTTGGATGGGTGTTCTGTTAACTGTAATTTCCCCATTGTGGGACTAATAAAGGTATTCGTATTCGTATTTGTATTCATATAAATTAGTGATTTTTTCTATATTGTTTGTTTGTTTTTAATTGATTTGCAAATGTACAACTTTAATTTTGGAGATATAAATAAATTCCTCCCCAGGCTCTGTATTACTTTTTCGTTTCTCTACAGCTGCTCCAATAAGCCATCATCAAGCTTGAACATTTAGAAGAGAATCACACATTGAGAAGAGCGCCACATTTAAAATACGTAAGTCCTGGTCAGTAAGCCTAAGTCATAAAACAACCTTTTTTCTTCAGCAAGTAGAAAATGTATAACTGAAAACTGATCATATCACACGTCTTTTGTCAGGCTAATTTTACTGTTTCTACTGATTCCAGTATAATAGCCAAACAGTAGAAGTCACCCTTCTATAATCGATTTTTTATTTGGTTTTTATTATAACTTTAACAACCACTGAAAACAGTTCATTTTGATATTTCTGCATTAAATGCATGTTTAATCACTGATCACAATGAAACCTTCTTTTGAACCAAAACATTAATTTAACCTATTTCTTATCCCTGAATTTTCTTTTCTTTTTGTTGTTTTCAATTGAGAAAACTTTTCATAACATTTCATCCCACCTGTTACCACACAGGGTGTCAGATGTGACCAGCTGTGGCTAAATGTAAATATTTTAGTACATTAGCATGTCAAAAAGACCATCACAGGGAGACATGACAGTAAGTAAGAAGCTACAAGAAGAAAACAGGAACCAAAACCAAGAGCCAATGCGCTGTTATCAATAACTGCTGCAGCTATGGGTGCAATGTGTCTAATTCACATTCAACAAAATTTTAAATTTAAAGATATAAGCACTACATGATGATGTGTTTCAGTGGAAAGAAAGTTTCCTGCAAGACGTTTCATGAAAGAAGGGACAGAACAGTCACATCTCGCCCTGCTGTCAATCTTTCTCTCGTTTGGCTACTTCAGGAAGCCCTTTGCAAACTGCCAGAGCGGAAACCACAGTGTGTGTGTGTGTGTGTGTGTGTGTGTGTGTGTGTGTGTGTGTGTGTGTGTGTGTGTGTGTGTGTGTGTTCCTCTCTCTCTCTCTGTCTTCAAGCGAGGACCACAGCCTCTCAACTGAAGCTTCAGCTTCTATAAATACCCTGCACACTTTGTTGAGGGGCATTCAAAGCGAAAAAGACATTTTAAACATTTTTAAAATTAAATATAATAAAATGGAATAAAACCAATACAGTGGTAACAGAGCTTTGTTTTTTACAGCATTTTCATGCATTTTACAACTCACACACTACTTGATATTTGTAACCTAGAATTTTGAAACCTTGCTGCGCAGAGGGAACACAACACTGTTCTGAACTGTGCTGCTCCATAGTCTGAACTTCCACAAGTCACTGTTGTTAATAATTCTAACAAAAAACTGTGAAATATTAAATATGAAATTTTATAATTTTATATAAAATTTGTGAACACCAAACTAAAACATGCAAATGTTTTGGGGAGTGAAAGTTACATGAGGACGCCTTTCAAATAATTTTTTTAACAACTGATTTCTTACAAAGTGCAGGAAAGACAAAAAACCGGCATCAAATAAATATCCGTTGTGAGCATCATTTGTTTTTAAAACAACACCTTGTTACATTTTTTCAAGCTCTTGCCGCAGTGTTTCTGTGGATTATGTCTCTTCATGTAATCAAAACTCGAAACCACGAGGCTGAGATCGGTGCTTGGTAAGAGCTACTGTGGCTTAGAGGTTGGATGTTTGGTCTTGTTGTCCTGTTACAGAAGAGACATCTCCATGATTGTGATGTAGCTTAATTAAAGCAACTAAACTTCAGAGCTGGTTTAGCCATTTTAGTTTAGTTTGATTGTCAAAGGTTTTATTTAGTTTTAGTGGAGTTTCTGTTTGTTTGTTTGTTTGTTGTTTGTTTGTTTGTTTGTTTGTTTGTTGTTTGTTTGTTTGTTTGTTTGTTTGTTTGTTTGTTTGTTTGTATGATAACATGAGGACTATTTTGTCAGGGGTAAGAATGAAGACATTCAGAATGAATATCATTGTATACAAACACAACACTTTGTACAAGTAATTAACCCAGAGTCACACAGACGTTTAAGTCTATCTTTATTTTTCCAGCATGGAAGCTGTGGTTCAGTCTCTTCAGCTGCATCAATTTAATGCACACTGTGTTTCCCAACTACAGCTGTACTAGCTGCAAAAAATGAATAGATACAAATCCATAACCCAAATCCATACACAAGTTTTCTTCCAAAACATGACTATAAATGTTCTTCAGTGACTTTTACCAGCATGTCAGCGAGGGAACAAATCTCACACCATGTAGTAATCCACACAATCTCAAGAAAGCAATTCTTTGGTTTTAACTGGTTTTCTAAAGTTTAAATTGACAAACATTGTTGGAGGACTGACAAAACCTGAGCAAACCCCTGCCTGAGAAAACGACTTCAAGAAGAAAAAGAATCATCAGACCAGAACCAAAATGGGCAGTGAATGAAATTTTATCATGAGAGCAATGGTAGTGTTCTTCTGGCTTAATATTAGATTTCATACCATACACAGCAAAAAAATACAAAGACAATTAATGTAATACTTACAGGAACTTTCCATTAGTACGGGGGCCACTTTGAAGCCTGGGCTCAGAGCCTTCTCGTGTTATTGCCTCCATGAAACCAGGGCATTTTTTCATGAGCAGTGGTAGCAATGAGTTTCTCCAGCTGAGGTCGCTGGCTGATGATGGCCTGCTCCAGAGCCGCCCCTAAAAACACATAACACATTTAACTGTATCGTCCTGGTAAATAAAGCTTTAAAAAAGAATCTGAACCTAAGACAAATCTACTGTGTGCTGTAACTATACAATTCTCCACATATGATGGCCACCTTGCATATCCTGCTGTCTGAGAACTGGTTTTGTGCATACATCAATGTGCAATCGAACACAAGAACTGTGTGTGTGTGTGTGTGTGTGTGTGTGGGGGGGGGGGGGGGGGGGGGGGGTGGTATGCCACTCCTGGCATGGTGGCAACTCTAGAACATGAACACAACCTCAGCTACCAAGTGCTACCTGGGCCTCTTGAAGCCAGATGAGTCCATGATGGTCTGGTCTGGTCTACTGATGAGGACATATTTACTTATAGGTTATAGTACTTTGAGGATATAACCCTTAGATCAAGATATGGGAACACTGTAGCATTATTAAAAAAAAGAGTAAATTATACCCAACCTGTACTTTGCAAACATCAAAGACCCAAAGTGACCTTGCTTGACATTCTGTACTTGCTGCAGTTACACACTTTTCCTAGGCCATGAAGGCTTATTAAGGACATTTAAGGTGTAGATTTTTTCCCACTTATACCTTAAAGTAAAGTACTTAATACTTTTTTACTACTTATAAAACATAGCTGAAACTAACCTGCAGGTTCCAGGTCTGCTTTACATACTCCCGGATCAGTTTTTCTTTCAGGTCTTCAACGGCCCCACCTTTGGCTGCATGTTCTTGGGCCTGTTACAAGGCTCTTCAGCAGGCATACAAGACCATCCGTCTCCTGGGAATGGTAGTCAATCACATCCACTGGGCTTCTGTAGCTCTTACCACCAGCAATAGCATATGTATCATTGGGTTGTCTTTCAATTGTGTAGTGGTAGCAACGACCTGTATGTGACACAGACAGCGCAAAGCCTCCGAGATAGTTTCGGCTTTGCCGTAGGAGGTATAAGCCATTGCTCAGGCCCATCTGCCGCAAGTAGTCCTCTGCCTCCTCCCTGGTAATATTGCCATAGAAGAATGGCAATGAAGTCACATTATCAGCCATATGGTCTTCTGGATAATGGCTCCCTTTAAGGAAGGCCCTCCACAAAGTTCTGCCACCAGGATGTAATTAACCTAAAAACAAAAATTAGAAACAAATAAGAATGCAGAAATAAGTAACATGTAACTTCAAGAATGGAAAACTCTGACAAGAAAATATTGATGATTATCTCCCTTTACAATAGTGGGAGGAGCCATCTTGTACAGTACATTTACACAGTAAACTTTTCTCAGTGTACACCTGCTGACATTGACCCCAAAACAAGAGCACTGATCCTCTGGGGACCATGAATACAGCATCAAATTTAAAGGCAATGTTAGAAGCAGTTGTTGACATAATCTGGAGTGGATCCAACTCTTTAGATTGACCAACCGACAAACTGAGCAATATCTGATACTGATACTTATCAGATAATTCATTTGCAGCACAAAACTGCCACACAAAGTAAGCAGTGACACAAAAGGCCTTAAGCTAGTTCCAAACTTCTGACTTCATGAGCACCAGTGTACACACAGCTACAGCAACACAACAGACATCCACATCTGTCCAGGAGTGTTTGAGGTTTGTCCCACTGCTCTAAGTTAGTGGAACACAAACATTTTAAAGCAGAATTATATAATCAGTTAGTGCTGAATCAAAAATAATAGCAGCATGTGGTGACTTTATTTTCTTAGTTGTTGATGTGTGCACCTTTGATTCATTCATAACATTCAAATATTGATTAGTTTTTGTCTGTTAAAAATAGGAGTGTTTTTCTTTGGGGGGATTTTATGTGTTATTTTTGACTTGTCTAAATTTACTGAGAACAGCTGCTCGTTTGCATAAACACCAAAACCTGAAAAAAAATAATAGAGTATCTATTGAAGCACACTTTAAGTTTCCCAGAAAGCCATGAATTGATATAATTATAGAATTGAGATAATTAGATTGTTTCGTGTAGAGATTTGCTGTAATCTTTCTGCTTTGAGGTGACAGTTATCACTGCACAGCCGCCGACCATGTCTTGCAGGGTTTTTGCTTCATTAACACACAAACAGAAATACATTTGAGCTGTCGAAAGTTTTGATCATTTTTTGGCCATAAAGACACAGCCTGCTGTTCAGCTATTAGTGAGTTCTTAATCCTCCTAAATTCTTTACTTATCTTTGTCTTAACTCTGTTCTCATGAGCTTATGTGGGAGCCAACTGACCAAAAATATAAGGATCATATGCCTTTGCTAACATTTAACAGAAACTAGAGCTCCACTTTAGGAAGAAATGACTTTGACAGCTGACTTCCTTCTTTGAGCTAAATATGAAACAATCTATTTTAATACAAGACTGAAAGTATGAATATTTTTGTTGGTCAGTTAGAAGCATTTCACATACATTGCAAGATTCATTTGTGTACACATAATGATTTCCTTAGTGGTGTGTGATACTTTGGTATCGCTCCAGTGCCACAGGGCCGTATTACCAATACCAGCACAGATACTGATACTTTTAACTTATAAAGCTGGCTTATTTAAAGAGAGTAGTGTGTCATGATTATGAGATGGATAATCATCAATTCGCCTAAGCTGAACACATTTTAATGATCACTAAATAATTAGTTAACACAATAAAACACACCTTTCAGCTTTCATGTGTTTTGAAACTGGGTTTTGGAGACCTGTAATGCAAATGTGCCTGACTTTAACGCACTTTGAGTCAGCTTCTATGGTTTAAATGTGATAAATAAAATAGAATTGACTGTCAACACAAGAGGTTATTATATTTTGAGGTATATTCTTTTCGGTAAAATAATTGAACACAATTCAGTGGGTTGGAATATATTATTGAATTTCTGAATCTAGTTTATAGGTAATCAGTCTGCTGAAGTAACAGCTATTGACCAATAACACTTTAACATTAATGCTGAAGAACCAACATCAGTCATGAATGAAGCATCACGTTCACACCGTATGAGCTCCCTGGGTATTCTGAAGGACTGTGACAGTGGGCTCTGTCTCTGGTGCCAGTGCTCTGGTTCTGTCTGAGGGATTTCCTTCCTCCTCTCTTTGTTCCGGGACAAGTTCTCTTTTTGTGGTCTTTCATGTCGTTATGTAAGCTGGTGGTGTTGCTACAGTACAGAATTTTTTTCCACTGTTCATCTCTGTTTGCAGTGCTTTCATTTACAGCTGTAAAGTTACTGCTACAAGATGCTCCACTTTCTCACACACTGCAGCCTACATGACTCTGCTCAGTGCCGCGAGTCACGTGACTGCAGGACAACTAAAAAAGCAGAGCGTAGCGGGTGGAGCAAAGTGTGCCTACATGAGAGGAGAGGTGTTTGCACAGAGACGTCTCCTTTCTGATGAATGGGAGCAACGTACTGAATTTACCAGAGACAAACTGAAGCATCGATCCTGTTACTCTGGTATCAATTCGATTACTATTGATATCGGGATCGATCAACCCACCCATAAATTTCCTAAAACTCAATTAAAAATTGCAGAAGGACACACACACACACACTAACTACTCTTCCATCTTAGGTGTGTATTTTTGTAGCTCACTGTGCTGCAGCATCGTAGCTGCTCTGATGTATCGTAACCTGATCAGCTTCAGTAAGACAATTCCAGCTTTTCATACAGTAACACCAATAGAATTGCAGCTCTATATTAATACTGTGTCAGTAATGTGCATTTCATAACACTGTAATAACTGTATAATTATTCTTTTTGCTGTTCTTCTCGCCACTTCAATAATTTCCTTTATTCCTTGATAACGATCCACAGAAATACCATTTTCAGAATTCAAAAACAAGTACACTTTTTTTGCAATGAGTTCCCAAATTAGAAACTCACTTCAAAGAGTTAAAAAAATGGTAAATGGACAGCACTTACACAACAACACACCACTTCAAGAGTCTCTCACTCAACTAATAAACCACACACACACTTGAAGCTGTTCATACAAGGTGCAACAGCCTCACTGCCAGTACTTAATTTGTCTACAGGGTAGTCCAACAAGGTCTTAACTGTTAAAAATATATAGAAAAATTGTGTACTGTTTAATGTTAAAAATAGTCTCTTCTGTTTTGTAACTGGTTATTGCTCTTTTCATCTTACCAGTATTTTATCGCTTAAAAAGAAATGTGATCATTGCTTAATGAGGGACTGGTTTGGCTATAATGCACTGACAGTGTTTCTCTGTGGTTGTCCCTAATAAATAAATAAATAATGATTAAATGAATAAATGAATTATTAAGAAACTCTTGTTAATGTTTGCACATATGAAGCTCTTTCCCAGTTTTTGTGACCTTGTGGATTTTGATCATTATATGATTGGGAATCATTTAATGATCTAACAGTAAAAATATAATTAGAAAAGTAAGTTTTTTTTTGTTTTTTGTTTTTTTTACTAAAATAAATAGATTTTACAGAAGGCTGTCCTATATATGATATATGACTTTATGTTCACGTCTGTTGCTACAGACCTCTTGAACTCTGGTCCTTTTGAGACTCTGCGCTGCTTTGAGATGGTTTGATGTTATTTGTGTATTTCTGTTTTTACTCACATACTAGTCACCCAAACTATGAGGCCTACAATTAAATGTAATATAATAAATCTAAATGATATAACTGATGTTAAAGTAAAACATTATGTCATATATATATGCCACACTATAATTATGTTAGTGCCACTGAAGATGGTTGACATAGTTCATTTCAACTTTTACAGTTAAACGTTTTTGAAATCCAGATCTCAGGATTGGGCCTCCTTTAAAGTTACACAACAAAAGTGTGGGGTGTCATTTGGTGGTTTGTGTAAATGCTGCCTGAGCCATGGAAAAGATGCTAAATGTGCCTTCTGATCATCTGACACTGCAGATAACATGAACCCTAAAACATTCTTCGCTGTTCTTTTAAAGCATTATTAGAAAAGTAAAATAAGAGAATAACGGCCAACTTGTCTCTGACAAAACATGAAATGATTTTTTTTTTTTTTTTTTATTTGAAGATAATTATTATTTCCCCAAATAAGCCCGAGAGCAAAGGAGACAAATGGAAATGATCTCACGCCCTTTGGCAGATTTTTTTTTTCCTGATCAAAAACAAGTCAGCAGTCACTGAGAAAAGATAAGCCTCAGTAAGAAAGAAAAAGGGAACTATAATTATTGTCGTTTACAAAATGGTTAAACATTTCGAAACACAGGCCAGTGGGAAATTTCAACGCTGCTTTTTTAAAGAAGACATAAAAACGACACTTACTGTAAATACTGTGGTGAAGAAGTTCGACTTCGGAGCCCAGTTCAGTTTTTCAGCCCTTCAGTAGCTTCCAACAGTCTGAGCAATATATGAACAGGTCATCTTAGATTCAGCCAATTCCTGACACACAGAAAAACAGCACACAAAAACAGTGACCCACTCACAGGTGATCCTGGCTGTGTTTTCCAGCTGAAGCAGGTTAACCTTCACTTTATGTACTGACACACAGTAAAGTGGTGGAGCTCTGAGGCTTCCTCATTTCAACGACTTCCTTAACTCTTTTACTTCCTTTTTTTTAATCTGCACACTGACCAACAAGTCAGCAGGAAATGATGTGACAACGGCAAAAAACACAAATAAAAGTGCTTTTTTAAATGCACTCTTGGCTCTGCGCTGAATGCTCAATTTTGGTAAAATAAAAATTAGTAAAAAAAAAATTGCTGCTGAGGAAGACTAAGGGCAGCATAAATAAAAATAATAAGGCAACTTTAGAATATTTACTGCTTGATATTTCCTTTCTGTAAGAAACTGTTAATGTAATTATTTGACAGAATTTAATTTTTAACAATAGCTCCTTCTCATTTATTTCATGTGTTTTTTTTATTGTTTTTAATGTTGTTAAAATGTGTCTTATTTTTGTTTTATTATATATATATATGTATATTATATATATATATATATAATATCTATATTATATATATATATATATATATATATATATTCTATCTTATATATATATATATATTCTATTAAATCTCAAAAATTGTAATATGGTAATGAATTTTTTTTAGAGATAATTTTTCATATTTTTACTCTGCAGTTTTGATGGGGCTAGTTATATTGTTAGGTGTCTGGATACTATTATATAATATTATTGCATAAATGAGCTATGGGTATTACCTAAATGTTTTACTGTTACCAGTGTTCTAAATTACAGTTTTATGTTTAAAAAACATAAAACTATGTTGTAAAGGACATGTGGACTTGTGTATGTGTTAGTACAGCTCGTGCTTACCACTCAGGAAGCGCCAGCTAGCTTTGGTGTCTCACATTTGTCACATACTATCACAAAGACACAACTGCATGCACACATACATCAAAGCGTCCCCGAAGCTACAGCCTTTGGCTGATGTGGTCATGACCAAAAGTTTCTATTTGGCTGCAAGTAAACTGAAAATGCATGAAAATTTAAAATACATCACCTACAACTGCAGAAGAAGAGCTGATGTGTTTTTGTAACTTTGTCAAGAACATTTGGAGTTCTTGTTTTGATGAATTAGACCTGGTTTAGTGAACATGCTGGGCTTAGGTTTCGGTGAAACTAAGGCCTTGTAGTATTCTAATGTAGTATTATTTGGGGACAAAATGCCCTCATTAATATAGTAACACACAGTGAAAGTGTATACAGTGCATGCTTGTGTGTCCTGACTATGATTTGCACTTGCTCTTAGTGTAATTTTACACTTCAGTATCCTTTAAGAAGTATATTCATTACATTGTGTGATCACACTCAGCTTCTCACAGACTAATCAGACTTCAGTTTCTTTTCAGCTCTTTTGCCTGCACTCTTTGGCCTGTGGAAATTTCTTCAAATCAATCACCTGTTCCTGGTTGAACTATTATGAGACAAAGATGTAAATTTATGAGGATGTACCAGTCTGTTGCTATGGCGACATATACCACAGACTGTTAATAAGATATGATTTTCACATAATAAAAACATTTTTTATATATTGCTTGATGGCTTTTCTTGATAGGTTGTGTGCTTTTACTTGAATGTGACAATATAGATTAAAAATCTCTGCAAAATCACTGAATATCTGAATATCTTTGACTGTAACAGGTCACGTTTGTAAATGAGAACTGTTCAAACATTTTACCTGGTAAAAATAAAGGTTTTAAAAAATTAGGGATTGCATAAAGACATTTGTTATGCATGAAAATAAATACACAGTACTTGTATTTTTATCTCTGCTTTTCTGTGGGAACAACATTTAAATTTTAAAATGATAGCACATAACAGAATGTATTTTTAAAGCCTCTGTTCACTTCCATTACATCTAATACGCCAGTGCAAAAAAAAAAAAAAAATGTAGCGTTTGGTTTTAAAATAATAATAAAGTTTGTTTTGACAATTTAAGATACAGTGAAATGATGAAGGATTTTATTAAAAAATAAAACTGTAATGCTACAAGTGTGAAAGTCTCCTTTTTTTTTCAAGTATGACCTGAATCACTTGATCCTGCTGCAGTAATCTTTGTGTGAGTAAAAGTAAAAGGAGAGGAGCAGATCTATCCACCACACAGCATGAAAGAGATTGTGTAACGCTGACATTTCAAGTTAAGAGCTTTCGTGCAGATTTAACATCATCTTCAGGGTTAGGTGCTTCAGGTTTTTTGGAGTTATGCTCAGAGGAATGGAAAAAATCTCACCATGTGAAGCGTGTTTTACGCTCAGTGGTCTTGTACTGTAACCTTATTGCAACTATGTCAGACTCACACGTCCTCCTGCTGAAGGAAATGAGCATCTTCTCTTCCTCGGCTGTTCTTACCTGACTTTGAAATGTTGCCTTCTGGGTGTGAATTAAATATTATATATTAAGAGCAACTTATAAATTGTTGCATTTATCCATTTAAAGCAATCAGGTAATACAAATCACATACGTGACGAGCTTTTAGTACATCTATTCTGGCCACCTTTACTTTTAGCAACAGTAGGAGGGATGGTTATTATTATTATTTGGTTAAGATTTATTTTTCATAGATTACTTTGATTATGAGAATTCTGTTAAGTCTCAGTATTGGAATACTTCATTTGCCATATGGCTCCACCTTGTGGAGAACCATACCACCACAATCAACCAAGGACAATCCTGACATTATGCTAGAATTATGATGGATCCTCATGAGATTAATAAAAAATCTTACCGGGAATATTTACACATTTGTAAAGATCACGCTACACTGGCGCACACTCAGTCATTTCATGTTGCAGCAATGTTCTCTCTTTTTTTCTTTTTTTTTTTTTTTGCATCTCTCAAGTTCCTATTTTCTATAATTAGTTTTATATTTCTTGTAGTTATTTTACTTTCAGAATCAGAAACCACAGAATGGTGTCTTTAAAGAGCAGTGTGCTTACTGTCCCACAACCTCATTTTAATACTTTAAAAAAGAGTTTATAAGAATGTTTCACCTATCTCTATCTCCACCTCCTCCAAAACTGATCCACACCATAAAGTTGATCATTTGTAAACATTAAAAAAAGAAAGAAAGGATTGTGAAGATCAGAACATGTAATTTGTAAAGATACAAGAAAGAATCCTTATTTAATGCACCTAAAAGGGCTCAAAGAGACATTTCATTTAGACAAAATAAAATAAAATGGAGAAATGACAAGTAAGATAAGGTTTATTTTTAAACTCACACCCATATGATAGTGATCGGGCATGTGAAAGATTAGTAACATATACAGTAAACATCAACAGCACAGATAATGTAAAAATAATTTATTGCTGCAAATTACTTTAAGTGGTAAAGCTTCCATCTGCTAAATGAAGATGGGTGATGGGCTCACTGAAGTGGATGAAAATTGTACTAATTATATGTTATGGCCTTCACAAATCAAAAGAGCTCATCCCGGTGAAAACATGGGAGATTTTGGACTAATGTGTTAGACAACAGTCTCTGCAACCGTCACGATGACACTAAATGAGGAATATCTTTTGGAAGAACTGTTTATTACACTCTGAAGCTGTAGTCAAGTTGGCTATAGAGGCATAAGTGGCAGACACACTGTGCAATAAATGGATAACAGAATGTCAATACAGAGAAGCAGCAAATCATACGCAATGGGGGATCCCGCGACTCATTTCTGTCAGGCGTTAATTGTTAACCCGAGCCTGCTTCTGCTCCTGCTCCATTTCTGCATTTGTAACATGAGTTCTGTTAACGCTAACCTGTGAACTGTGCCTTTAAATCATCCCCGTAAAAGCGTTCTCACATGCACGACAGAACACAGCCAATAAGATGCTTGTCCCTGCAGCAGAAGGGTGGTCTCCAGTGATCGTTTGGGACACGACTCTGTGTCACATTTTATCCGCATCATTTGCGGCGTTTAATTCCTCTCTTGGGACATTACCGTCAGGTCAACTCATGTCTTTGACGCTTACAATGTTTTTCATCATTCCTGTTAAATAAATGCTATCTAAATTAACCTTAGAAGGCTGTAGTGAAATGAATGAACCGATGTTTGCGGTCACATACTCACCCTCTGGAGTGCAGCGCATTTATCCCATCCGTCAGTCACCCCATTGCTCTTAGTCTGTTAGTCGCCTAGAATTTTAACATTATTATGCTTAATGAATCTGATGTTGCGCTGTGGACAGAAATGCGTGGGTCCTTGCAGCTCGGAAGTGGCATCCTTTACTGCTTTGAAATATTTGCAGATGCGGAATATGAGCTTCCGGAGCTGCTCCATCCCTGGATCATCTCCTATTGGTCCATGCCCACAAACACATGCGCTCATTTAGTAGACCTATAATGCTCCTTTAATTAAAATCATCTTGTTGTCAGACTTATCATATCTATCAGTCATGTTTCTATTAATCTGTGCATGATCAACCTTTAAAAAATTCAGAGCAGCTTAATGTAAAATTAAAAGTAAACTGAGGTTGATTCAGCATGCGGTAAAACAATATCGCCAGCAGGTGGCGATGCTGCTACATAAGCATTATATCAATTTCAGATACTAGAAGTTTACATGAGTCTATGATTGATTCTAATATAGGCCTGCCACCTATTTAAAATATTTTTAAAACACTTTAAACACTTTTACTATTGAAAAGTTCGGAAACTGTAAATGTGTGTTTGCATTGGATTCTTGAATTTGGTTTTCAAAATGCATGTAAGGAACACTCGCCTATAGGGAAAAAATGTACCTTGAGTGGACCACACACGCGCGAGCACACCCTAAAATAGCCTGTCGGCTAGAGAAGGCCACAAACAGGCAGGTGTGGGGTCGGACGTAACAAGAATTTTAAAACTACTGAGACTATGGTTGATGGCTATCGCAATTCCCTAACAAAAACAGAATCTCATCTATGATAACTTTGTTGATACAATGAACAAATTACTCAGGTTAGTTTTATTCCCATTTGTTCAGATGAAGAAGACTTGTGTTTGAGAAACCCCGCAGCCGACGTTTCCTGCTGTTACAGTGTAGTAAGAAGTGGAGTCGTTACGTCACTGTCCGGGGTTTCCTGGAGAAGTGAACCCTACGGCGTCATGGCGGAGGCCGGTTGTCGAAAGACACTGGATTGAAAGCTTTTTACAATCGCTGCTGATCAACAAGCACTGTGTTTTGCTAACTTCTAAAACGGCAAACAGGACTTACTTGATTTGTGTACGAAGAGGAAAACCAACATTCCACCAGTTCTATCGAACTGAATCTTTCGGGCTGCTCTCCCTAACCGGGAGATAGCTAGCAAGCGTACGGTAGCGTTAGCTACCAGCAGCTGCTAGCTCGCCAGTTAAATAAAAGAAGAAAGGACCCCTGGACTGGGGAAGCTGACTTAGACATATATTTTATTGGAGTTTCACGGGTAACATAAACTACGACAGGTAAGCACAGCGTGAGTACTAAATCATGCTCTAACAAAAAGTAAGCTAGCATTGCATGTTGATGTGGTAAAAGCCGCGAGAAGTGAACGGCGAATGAAAATAAGATGGGAGAGGGTGAAGTTGGTTAGCTAATTGGGTTTGTTGGGTTTAATGATGAATACCAAATTTGTCTAACAGTTCATTCTAGTCCACTGCTTGTAGACATGTTGCATAGTTAATATCATGGACGACTGACGTTGGGTATCACCTGTAACTCTAAAGTTACGCTCTACTGGTTTCCTATTAGCGCAAAGTTTTCTCATTTTGTTAGCTTCTGTGCTAGCCTCGTGCTTCATAGCGTTAGCTAATGATTCTTGCCTTGACAGACCTGATGGGCTGTGACCCATCTCTTCATGTTTACTGTTCCCACATTGACTCAAAATGAATTAAATTACCAATAGGCATTTAAAATTTGATCCGCTTGGTTGCGGCACATATTGTAGAGGGATACGTTAACAGTTGCCTTTATTACAAGTGCAGGATTTTTAAATTCAGAAAACGACAATAGCACAACATACAGGAGCTAGCAAACTATAGCTGGATAAACACAGAAAAGGGCATCCTGGTGCAGCAAAGTGGTTAGAAGTAATAAAGTGGTTACATATTCTGCTAGATATTGTTCTGTATGTTTATTTGCTGTTTATAGTTGTCTTCGTCTGCTTACGCTACTGCTACCGCGCCAATTGCTAATACTGCCGTCGTTAGCCGGTAATAGCTAGTTAGCTGGGCTACAGGCTAAACTGTAACCATAGTCATACTAAATTATATATCCAACTAATGACATTAAGGTGTTATAAGACTGTTCTGAGATGTTTTTTTGGCGGGGAGGGGAGGGGGATTTATTCTTTTCTTCGGGTGCACACGGAGTTTCATGTGCACATGAAAACACGCTGGTGTGGTGCAGGCCTGATAGGCCTCTGCGGTGTGGGGACAACGACGTTCAGCCAAGTAGCATGTAGTGACAGCCATCCACACAGATTAGTTTTTTCTAGTTTTAACGTGAAACGTTCATATCTAAACACGTTTAGCTCTGCTGCAGATGCGGTTCACTTCTCTCAGAACGAAACCACAGACCCGATAAAGGACTTGAAATGGTTTCCGTGGAAGCACATTTAGGTAAAGTATATTGACGACTCTGCTTGAACGGTTCATTGGGGGAGCTTTGATGCAGAGGTTGTAGTCGGTCATGGATGGTGCACTGAGCTTTGTTGTACTTTGCCATGTGGATCTGAGTTTTAATAAGTGCCACTAATCAGATTTTTTAATGCTACTGCTGTGAAATGATATTACTGATGATATTCTGCTTTTATTAAGTAAGAATTTAACCCTTAGTATTTCTAACGTCATTTAAAAAAAGTTTTAAACTTATGTCTTTGCTCACAGGTTAATCACGTGGAGCATAATACTACAGGTTGCCAGGGTGAAGTCTATATTTTTGACTTCAGCATGGCTGGACGCAGTGAGTGAGGACGAAAGTGTGTAAGCAACAGCAGTGGAGAATCCAGGTATTGTCAATTAATTTTCTTTTGTATCACAAATAGACATAACAGTATTTAAAATACATATTTAGTATATATATTGTACTATATTGTCACTATACACTTGACAGTATAGTAACACATTAGACTGGAACAGAATCATATTAGACCTCTTATCACTCATTTCTGTGTTGGACACTGAGGTCTGTCGATTGTTTCTGGATTGTTTACGGATTATGTTAGTTGACGTGTCATCTATAAATTTTTGAATTTGCCTTTCCTGCAGTGCCGCTGTTGTTATTAAATTGTGAGGGAGACCTTTGTTTAAAATGGCAATTTGGTTGGTAGGCAATGAGAGAGCTTGCCACAATGGGTCACCACAGCAGGTAGCGCCGCTGTTTGATTTGGCTGAGTGTTTTGCCGGATGCTCTTCCTGATGCAACCGTAAAGGGGATTTGTGTCTCTTGCTGGAATCGGTCCAGTGGCATTTTGCTTGCCAAATGAATGTGTTAACCACTACACCACTGGAGACACTTGGCCAGTAGCCACTGCAGAATTTACGGAACATTTCTGTTGGTTATAGATGCCTTGCTAAAGCTTCCACGTGTACTCATTCCTCAGCAGTACATTTTCCCCAGAGCTCTTATCTATGGGTTTATCTATGGACTGAGTTGCTGTATTAGTTTGACTTGGAAGTAAAGAATAAACACAAGCTAACAGTCAAGGCAGCAGTTAAAGAAGAACATTTGCATGGTCTGCCTGTTTGTTTTTTGATTTGACAAAAAAAAAAAAAAAATCTTTTTTTTCAGAGTCCAGTGGTTTTGACAAGACAACGAGAGACCATCAGTTATTTAAAAAAAAAAAAAAAAAAAAAGAGCTGTCTAATAGCAGCTTAAATGCTGAAAATGCTTTAAAAATAAGTTGGAGTCAAGTTTGTGTTTGCTACAATACCATTGTCCTGACCCCATTCACATCATTGTTATGTTCACCATCCATGTTAGCAGCATGCTATGATTCTCCTCTTGGCACTGACCTCAGAAGACATGAGCATCAAAGGGCTGGAACTATGGGCTAGTTTTAGCTCAATGTCTATTGGTTAGCTATTTTCTCTCTCCAAGGTGGAGAAAATTCTGTCTTGCTTGTAAAGCTGTGAGGCAGTCTTATGATTTGGGCTAGAATGGTGTTAGCTGGCATCTTAAGATTTTCACAGCTCAAAGGTTATAAAAATCTCAACACTACAATAATTCATTTTCATGGTATGGGACATTGAAGTCTTTACTTCTTTTTCTGTCTTTATATGTTGCCATTTTTGTGTGTGTTGCGTATGGTCAGTATTTTTTGTAATTGACAGTTCATAACTCTGGAGGTGCAATACTTGGTGATAGGCAAATGAAGCTTTTGTGAAGCACTGAACCACTTGAGCCATTTGTTTAGAAAATGGGTTCATTACTCGAAGCTTCAATTACAGCTTTGAGTAATGTGCAGTGCTTTAATTAACACGCATGCATGCATGCGCACAAACACACACACCTCAATTATCTATCTTTGTAGAAATACATTTTGTGTGCATCTCTGCATTCTTGAGGCACACACATTATGACTGAGTGCTGGGAAAACATGACATAAATTGGGTGTGCTTGTTTAACTGTGGCAGGGGGTGATTTTGTGGGATGGGGAACACTCAAAGATTTTATTGAAGTACACTATTTTTTTAACTGGTTTCTTTTTTTACTTGCAAAGAGATATGGCGATCTCAGTGAATCACCTGACTGGACCGTGTGAACCAGTAAGGTGATTCGTTTTGGGAATGTAGCAATTGCTGGTCATGTGTCACATGATTTTTTTTTTTTTATTTTTTGCCCTAAAGTAAGCTTTGAAGCAGTGGTTCTATGGATTTGTAACCTCAGGGTTCAAAGCGTGTTTCAAAGCTTCAGTGTCGCACTGCCATCACTAACAATACTTAGCATGAAGCTACTTTTCATCACTGAGCCTGCCAATGTGCCAAAAGTAGGCATAACCACTTTTATAGCCTATGATAGCTGGGATGGGCTTGAGCCCAAATTTGAAAAAGCGGTATTGATACGTAGGATTATCAAAACAAATAACTCTCAAATACTAATCAATACTAAAAATCACTATTGGATAGATACTCATTTGCAACTGTATTGATACCAACAGTGTTGTCGTTGCCTCCTCCATTTGACAAACTTCACAATGCACCCCCCCCCCCCCCCCCCCCCACACCCCACCCCCCCCCCCCCCCCCCCCCCCCCCCCCCCCCCCCCCCCCCCCCCACACACACACACACACACACACACACAATCAGTAACTGAAAAAGTTGATGTTCATAACACTGAACAACTCTTTGATTTCAAATGTCGAGAGGTCAGTAGCACTCCCGTTCCCATTTAACTAATACCAGTTACCCAATAGCCAAACACCTAGTATCAGGGGTCACAAACTAGTGTACTCCAGGTAATAGGGAGGGTTGTGTGAGGAAGTGCATCCAGTATAAAGTCTTTGCCAAATCAAACATGTGGCTCCATCTCCTGTGGCAACCCCTGTAGAAATAAGGGGGCAACTGAAACTACCCTTATTGGATAGCCTCATTAGCTGTCTGTTATTATTAGGTTTGCGAGAATGGCTAAGAATAAAATGATAAAATTAAGCTAACATTGAGCTAGGTAGCAAATGTTACTAGTCCTGCTTGTCTGTAATGTTATAATGGATAGTGTTAATTTAAAAGTATAACACAATTATTTGAGTCTAAAACCTGTCATGTTTCTCTTAAAGTCGCGAGTTGAAGCTGCAAAAAGTCTGGCATCAGCTAGACTGAAACAGTGGCAGCCTGTCTTACCAACTCTATTTGATAAGTCACCAGAAACAGCTGGACTACTGTCACTAATTGCTCTCTAAAGCTGTGGGTATGGGTGATGCATTGGTCAGTGGAGTTCGCTTCACATTGTGGCATGAGATACTTAATGGAGATGTAGGCTAATTATTGCTCTGTTTATCACAAAGTAGTCCTATTTATATCTGAATTGAAAAAAAATTATGGTATAACAGGAATTATGAAATATATAGTTCTTTTGAGAAGGTAGAACGTGCACTTCCTTTTGATCACACATCTGTGTGTGATGCTACATGCTCAGCAAGACAGAAGAAGCTGGGGAGTAATTCCGGGTATGTTGGGGTGCTCCGGTGAGCAGGTTAGACTCCCAGGGCTTAAGTTATTTCAGTTTCTGATATGGGAAACTCCCTTTTTCTCAGGGTTAACTCAGTTTTCACTAGACCAACTTTCTGAAACAGATGTTGTTATTTCTGCACCAGTGTGTAAAACCTTTTACTTGCTGTAATGTTTTGCTTTGAGAGTTTGATTAATCTATTAATCACTAATGTCTTTACATCTGACAGTAATTCTGATGATGAATCCGGTTCTGGATCGGGCTCAGCATCAGGCTCCGGCTCAGGCTCGAGTTCCAGCTCTTCCAGCAGCAGCAGCCAATCAGGGAGCAGTGACTCAGGAAGTGGCTCAGACTCTGGCAGCCAATCAGATTCTGACACAGAAAAATCAAAAGACAAGATGGAACCACCAAATAAGTCGAACATTGATGGAGCTGAGGTAAATAAAAAGTGTAAAATTAAATATCAGATCGGTGGGCTACTATTTGTTACTCCAGTTGCACATGCGGAAACATATTATTTTGGCAAAAACTTGTAAATATGTTGTCTAAATAGATCAAGCATTTCATTACATCTCTATAGTAACTGTAATCCTCATTTCAACTGTATGGTGGTCATATTTGCCTCATTTATTCACCCATCCATCCATCCATCCATTTATTTTGGAATTCCTGGTTTCTTTTTAACACTTTAGCCAGGCTGACAAATAGCCAGAACTCAAACCTTGTGTTCCCTTAGCTCTAAGTAGTAATGACTCCATGAATTTCTTTACATGTAAAATTTTAACAATGGGGGGATAACGGTCTTCCTACAAATGTCACAGATGCATCATTAAGTACAACAGCTTTAACTGCTTCTCTCCTGTCATTCTCTCTGATGTAACATTCAGTAATTATTTAAAACTTCTTCCCTATGAAGAAGTTTTATAAGTAATCAATGCTTTGCTTTTTAAATATGCTTTGCATGGGATTTTCTGGTTTTTAATGGGGCTGCAGCACTCTTGACTTCGGGTACTACTGGCCTATCGGATTTACTGACCACTTCCTGGCTATAGACATTTGTCTCAGATAGCACTTACCCAACAACACACAGTGTAGAGAGATGGTTGAATAGTTGTCTGCCACATCAGATTTGTGGTCAAGTTACACATCTGATCCATATTTGAGCCTCACTGCCCACTTGATTGAGACAGTGCTGCACTTCTTGTCTTTTTCTACATTTTTTTAAATATTTTTTTGCTGTGAAGTGTAAGTGGATGACAATTGAGTGAATATGACAGTTTTGTTTATGCTCCTTGTTTACATTTGAAAGTTTCTTCAATTTGTACTGAGGATATATATACACAGAATGTTTTTGTCTATTAATTTTTGAGGTTGTTTCTTAACAATTTAAAACTATTTGAATCTATAGGAAAAGAAATGATACAGTATTTTTTTTGAGAATTTATTTTCTATAAATATGTTTATTTGGAAGTAACCAAAGAATTTAATTTTCTGTTTTGTTTGTTCCTCTATAACACTTGAAGTTTTTGACTGGTTGAATTGATTTTAGTTTATTATTATACCAGTGTTTAAATACATTTTTTTAAAACACAGTTGTAGAATGCTCTACAGGACATTCATCATGTTCAACCTCTGACTGAAAATTGGCCTTCACTTAGGAGTACAAAGGAACCTTTAAGCTTGAAAGAAATAGTGATTGGGTTTATATTGTGATACATATTGGTATTGACTGATGGAAAATGTGTAATAAGCTATTTGTTCCATATCACCCAGTCCCGGTACAGCATTTGACACTGTTGATCTGTACTGTTGATTAATGAAAAAGGCCTTGATGACCTGTCATTTTCTAGTTTCTGAATTAAAACAAAAACTACTGTGTATATTTGGCCCTAAAAATCTCAGAAACAGTATGTAACAACATACGTACTCTGGATGAATTGCCTTGGCCTCTAGTACTACTGTAAGAAACATTTTTGTCTAGGATATTGTTCTTTAACTTGCACATTAAACAAACTAGGACTGCCTTCTGTGCAGTATTGCCAAAAACATCCGGTTAAAAACGAATTCAGCTTCACTCTGAGGCTTCGTTAAAGCTCACTGAAAAGCCTTCAGTTCATCCAAAATGCCTCTGTAAATGGTAAATGGACTGGTTATATAGCGCTTTTCTACTCGAGCACTCAAAGCCCTTTGTACAACATGCTTTGTTCACATAAGCACTTTTTTTCGTACGCTTAAGTGCTTTTTATGTAACATTCACACTCCAGTGAACACATCAGAGAGTAACTGTGGGTTTAGTATCTTATATGATACATTTTCAGTATCTTGGCATGCAGACTGCAGCAGCCAGGGATCAAACCACCAACCTTCTGATTACTAGGCGACCAGCTCTGTCTCCTGAGGTACAGCCACCTCTGTGAGGGTACTGACAGGGACTAGAAAGGGAGAGATCATATTTTTCCCATGTCCTCTTCACTGGCTCCCTGTTAAATCCAGAATTGAATCTAAAATCCTTCTTCTCACATACAAATTCATGAATGATCAGGCCTATCATCGTATCTTACAGGTCTCATAAAATTTCCAAAAGTATCAAAGCCTTCAATCAGGCTGCTCTTCTGTTGAACCACCTGAGTTTAGATCTGGAGACAGACAAACTCTCTGCTTTTAAGATTAAGTTTAAAACTTGCGTTGTTGATAAAACATATAATCAGTGCTGAATAGGTGATTGTGAACCATCCCAGAACGCTAATCATTTCTTTCCTACTCCCCTTTTTTCAGTCCTAATTAATTTACATGCCATTGTTGCATATGCAACTTACACCAACACCTTACAGTACAGTAATTGTGTATCTTTCCTATCTGACCCTTGCATTACCCATTAGCCTGGAACAGCAGGGTTGGGCAAAAACCCAAAAGCAAATAAAGTTGTGTGGAGCTGGAACATTCAGTAAAAATAGACTTTATTGAACCAGTTTTGGCAGTGCACTGTTATTAACAAATACTTAACAAGTTTTTTATGTGAAAAGTCCTTACCTGTTTGTTTTTTCTAACTACTTAATGCATTTATTGATTGCAGTTCTGGAAGTCAAACCCAAGTATCCTAGGCAGTGCAAAGATCTGCTATGCTCAGGAAACAGCAGCTTTCAGCAGCAGCAACAAAGACAAAGTTCATCAAATAGTGCATCAGATGAGGTTTGTTTCATACACATCCCACACACATTTCCTTGTTGTTTGACTGTCAACACCAAATCAGATATTCCATAAGTGTGCTTAACTGCAATTATTATTAATCTGACTATTCAGGCAATTTTATCTTTTTGGTGGTAATTTTTTCCAGGACTCTTCAAGTAGTGATGAATCTGACTCATCCAGTGGATCCAAACTGAGAAGAAAATCAGGCTCTTCTGACTCTGGATCAGGTTCTGGATTCTGGTAGTGGTTCTGGATCAGATTCCATCAGCAGAAGACAACAGCGATGAAACTGCATCAGACTACGAGCCAAGTCACAAATCAAAAGCAGGAAGCCGCCAACCAAGTGAGTTGATAATGACCTTTTTAATGGAATGCCTTGATATACAATTTTATATTATTCTTTTAGCTGTTTCATCATGGTCACTCATGGATCATAAGATCTAATGCCTTGTGAAGGAATGGACAGAGCTTGAGTTAAACTTTGTGCATGCAGTACCTATTCACCTCTTCTTTATGTATCAGGATGAATTTTCGAAATGGGAAGAAAAGCAGCGCCCAGAGAAGAAAGCCCAGAAAAGTTCCTCTTCTGAGGACGAGAACGATAACTTCCAGAAAATGGCATCTGCAGGGCCACGGCGGCAAGCCACAGTCAACATTAGCTACAAGGAGGATGAGGAGCTGAAAACGGACTCCGACGATCTGGTTGAGGTTTTGGGTGAAGATGTCCCACAGCCTGAGGAAGATGAGTTTGAAACACTGGAGAGAGTGATGGACAGCAGGATAGTAAGGAAAAAAGGTAAGAAATATTCAAGATCCAGTCATGTCATCCATTCTGTTAAATTGGCACTGAAATGCCTAGAATTTATAACAGTGAGGACACGTCAAAGGACGCGCTGCTGCCTTGCTGAGTCTCAGTTTCACATGAGTCGAAAGTGTGGACTTCAAATTGCGTACCAGTTTTTAAATCGCGTCGACAGAGCCTAGTAAAACCAGAGTTATGTTCAATAATTTAAAGCCATGCACTGTTTTTATTTATTCTTTATTGTTCTCACATTCAATGCACATTTTGTGCAGGAAGAAGAAACGACCAAAAACAAACATCTTCACTAGCAGGAAGTGCTTGCAAAAAAAAACAAAAAGAAACAAAAGACATCCCCTTTCCTATGGTGAAAAATGCACCACATCAACCAATCAGAAAATATACAGCAACATGTGGCTTTTGGTTGCTGAGGAACAGGTGAAAGGGGGGTGAAAGACAGACAGTATGGATGGCAAGTTTTGCCTGTGATGTGCCCCTCAGACTTGTGGTAGACCAAAACTGTTTTTTGGAGTGATACAAATAATTTGTGTGGAATCTTATTGTTCTGTAAATGTATTTTAAAAAACGCCTGCGGCCTTTTCCTGCATTTAATGTAAATAGTTGTATATAACTTGTTGTTTGGTATATTTGTACATATGTTTTTAAAATTTACAACTTATATTTATTTGTATTTTTAATTTGTAAAAGTAGTTTTTTAAACATGTTGTGGTTTTTCACAGTAAAAAAATTTTTTTGTAACTTTTTCTACTCAAGTACATAATTTTATGTATTTGTATGATTTTAGGTTCTATGCGTTAATACAGTATGCCAAATGTAAAAAATAACTGTACACATGCATCAGGTTGTGCTGAAAAAATACCAAACAAGTTACAGTATTAAGGTGACACTATAATGGTAAAATCAGCCAATTATACCCCAGACCCCAGAGGGTTAAAGATGCAGAGTCATTGAAGATGACTTAATTAGGCAATTATTGAGAACGTCTACATAAAACAAACAGCTGATGATCTGTTCTTCACAGCACAAAAACAAAGCAAATCTTTTAGCAAAATTCTAAAATGAAAAATATATATTTTACACACCATTTCTTTATTTTTCCCTAAACAGCAACAGGCAGTGTAACCACTGTATATGCTATAGAGGCAGATGGCGACCCCAATGTGAACTTTGACCCCAACAAAGAAGCTGGTGAAATCCAGTACTTGATAAAGTGGAAGAATTGGGCCCACATCCATAACACCGGGAGACTGAGGAGACACTCAAGCTACAGAATGTCAAAGGCATGAAGAAACTGGATAATTTCAAGAAGAAGGAACAGGAGAAAAAGAAATGGTAAGATTTTTGAAATCTAGAGCTTCTTGCTTCACAATTTTTACTCGAAAGCAGTAAAAGTGTTCTGACCATTGAACAGCAGGCAGTTGGTCCCACAGTTTGTCATAATTATGTAATTAAATAAAAGAGATGTCAGTGCAAGTGAAAGAAGCTATCATTGGGCTGAAAATCCAAAAGAAAACCATCAGAGAGATGCGAAAAGAAAGGAATTCAGCTGTATTAAAATGCAGTCATTGTGAACACTGACTAGGAGCAAAAAGATGCTGCAGCTGCTGTTTATATAAATGTGTTACTCTGTTGTTTTGGAAACATTTCTATTACACATTAAAGTAATCCACCACTTTCTCAGATTCTATATAATCAACCTCTGTAGGAGCAGAATTTAAGTAGCTGCACAGCACTGTGTTGGCACGTGGCACTGAAGAGGATATATTGGAGAAATTATATCTTTAAACCTAGTTACAGCACTTTCAGAAAGATTTCCACTGTAATAAAACTTATTCCTCACTGCGGTGTAATCCATTCATGTAAATGTATATGTTGTTAAGAAATGATCAGACAGGAGGGGGCTTTCAGGGAATACTGTTAAGTCTTCAGTTTCAATGCCATATGTCAGGACAAGATCCAGCGTGATTAAGATGATTAAAGTGGTGGGTGGGCTCACTCACATTTTGAGAGAAGCCAGTTGAATCTAATAATAGATTAAATGCAGTGTTGAGGCTGTCATTCTCAGCATCTACATGGATGTAAAAATCACCCACTGTAATTATTTTATCTGAACTGAGCACTAAATCAGATAAAAAGTCTGAGAAATCAGACAGAAACTCTGAGTAAGGGTCAGGTGGATGATAAATGAAACTGAGTCTTTGGTTAATTAATAAGCTGGAGTGGAAGATTGCTGCTGCGCCTCGACCTGTGCTTCCAGCATTCTGACAGTATGACTCGGGGTGTCATACTAACATATTCATCTTGCTGTAACCAGGTTTCTGTAAGGCAGAATAAATCAATATGTTGATCATTTATTAAATCGTTTACTAACAAGGAAGATGAGAGAGACCTACTATTTAATAATCCAGATTTAACTGTTTTACTCTACTAATACAGTTGAGGATGGTATATTGTTCTTTTTTGTGAATTTTTATTCTTAGTCTTTTGCTGATTTTTGGATTGTTTTTGGTGGTCTGGAGCAGACAGTCTCTGTGGAGACGGGTTTTTGGGGGGATGAAAAGCTGCAGAGAGGCAGGAAGACTGCGATTCTGCTTTCTGGTCTCAACCCTGGGTAGTCATGTTTTGGGGGTTTAATAAATTCAGCCAGATTTCTAGAAATGAGGGCCTCTCCATCCAAAGTGGGATGGATGCTGTCTCCTAACAAGACCAGGTGTTCCCCAGAACCACTCCCAAACACCTATAAAGCCCACATCTTATGTTTGTTTTTTCTTTCTTTCAGGAAAGCTCTATATAAGAACCAGTCATTTACCATCTTCTGCTCACAGGGATTTGCTATTTTCTTTATTTTGGTTCCCTCTGAAAAATTAAAAATGGAGTAGATGTTATTGATAAATTTCAAATATGCTTTTTTCCATGTCACCAGGTTGAAGGCAGCTTCACCCGAGGATATTGAATATTTCAATTGCCAGGAAGAATTAATGGATGACCTGCACGCTCAGTACCAGCTTGTAGAGAGAATTATAGGTATTTTTGTGTCTGTAAAGCACTCTTCTCTCAATATAATCAGTAACACTGGATGTGCGTAGCTAAATATGTCTGTAATTTGATTTTGAGCAGGGCATTCAAACCAGAAGTCAGCGGCTGGTTATCCAGACTACCTGTGCAAATGGCAGGGCTTACCATACTCAGAATGTAGCTGGGAAGATGGTGCTTTGATTGCTAAAAAATTCCAGAAATGCATTGATGATTACATGAGCAGAAACCAATCCAAGACAATTCCATCCAGAGACTGCAAGGTAACTCAATACAAATTTTCATCTGGAAGTTGGTGCTGTGTTTTTAAATTTTGACTCATTTCTAATTTGAAATATACTGAACCTTGAGTTTTGGCTCAAAAATGACTTTTTCATTTAGGTGCTGAAGCAGAGACCTAGATTTGTGCCCATGAAGAAGCAGCCAGCCTACATAGGAGGTGATGGTTTGGAGCTCAGAGACTACCAGTTGGACAGTTTGAACTGGATGGCCCACTCCTGGTGCAAGTATGACTCAGTTATCCTGAAATTCTCAGCAAACATTGCCAGAAAGTCCCTTCTGTTATGGTTTGGGTTTTGGGGGTTTCCCCTGGATCCTCATCAAGTTGTAGTGGGTTAAGTCTATTCTTGCATGCTGAATGTTCTGTCGGTGTCCTCTGTCTTAATTCATAGAGGCAACAGTTGCATCCTTGCTGATGAGATGGGTTAGGGAAGACGATCCAGACCATCTGCTTCCTCAACTACCTGTTTAATGATCACCAACTGTATGGGCCCTTCCTGCTGGTTGTGCCTCTTTCAACACTAACATCTTGGCAGAGAGAAATCCATCTGTGGGCACCTCAAATGAATGTTGTGGTCTACCTTGGAGACATCAGCAGCAGGACCATGGTATTGTGGTTTAAACACCTGTTAACACTGATCAGGGGATAGAAAAACTATGATTTCGGGTTCTTTTTTTCATGAAATGAAAGTTAAGAACTGCAGAAATGTATGTCTTCCTTTTCTTTTGTAAATAGATCAGAACACATGAGTGGATGCATGTCCACAGCAAGAGACTGAAATTTAACATTCTCCTCACAACATATGAGATTCTCCTCAAAGACAAGGTCAGCAGCTACCTCACTTTATTATGGGTCATGCTTTTTAATTTTGATAACATGCGAAATGGTACAGCTTCAGTTTCTTACGTACTTAAACCTGTTTTTAAAAATGTGTCTCCAGTCATTTTTGGGCAGTGTTAATTGGGCCTTCATTGGTGTGGATGAGGCGCACCGACTGAAAAATGACGACTCCCTCCTCTACAAGACAATGATCGACTTCAAGTCCAACCACAGGCTTCTGATAACGGGAACGCCACTGCAGAATTCCCTGAAAGAACTCTGGTCCCTGCTGCACTTCATCATGCCTGAAAAGTAGGCCATATCAAATGTTACTTTTAAAGAATACCTCTCAGTATGTTAAGTACTTCTCAGTATATTTAGTATCTTGTAATACCACTGTGAGCACTAGTTATAAAGCATGCTTTCTTAGCAGTGATATCATATACCACAAAATCTTGCCAGGTCAGAGGATTAATGCTGTTCATATTGGTGTTAAAGACTGACTCCACCAATGCATCAAAGTGTCTTTACAGGTCTCGGGGTATTCCTGTTACTCAAATGATGTCATATTTCTATGGCTCTGCTGCTTTTAATTGGATACTTCAACAAAGGAGAAACAAACAGCTACACAATTTGTGTGCAATTACTTTATGGCCAAAAGAGTACAACCAACTTATCTTTCTATTTTAGCAGGGTGTTTCCAGGACCTCACCATCTAAACCATCTAAAATTAATTGTGCAGCCACATGTCAACACGTCTGTCTGTCTGTCTCAAGTGTCAGTCATATGTGCAGATAGCCACATTGAAACTGGTGACACAGATGAAGTTTAATAGGAATGTAATAATTGATTTAATGTTTAATGGGAAAACAGGCCAAAAAAGGAGAGAAACCTTTAGCCAAAATATGAGAAATGTGCATCCAAATGACCTCAAACTAATTTCTTGATTTACAAGTTAGAAGATTAGGGAAACTATTAGACGGTTCCTTTTTTTTTTTTTTTAATGGAGGAAAAGTATTGAATACTGAGAGTGGCAAACGTATGTGAATCTTAGCTTTCAGTGTGGCCCCTTTTTGTGGAGAAAAAAATGCAAGTAAATGGTGATCTGTCACATGAGTCAGCTTGAATAATTTTAGCTCTTTCTCACATGAACGGCTTACGTTTTTTATTCATTATTTTAAACTGGAGAGCAATGGCTTTCTTTTACAGCCCTGCTACGCATGCTGCTGTTCAGACGAGATTTTAAAACATCCATATTCTTTGACAACAGGACACATACTTAAGCCTCATTGTGTTCTTACTGACTGAAAATACCTCACTCTAATTTCACTTTCAAATGAACTGCTAGTCCTGGAGCTTTACATTATTTTACTTAATGAAAATAAATGTATACAGTATCAGTCAAAGTTTTATTTTAAAGCAGACCTGTAGATAAAAACCCCAACACTCCATTGATCCTCATAAGCAAGACCTTGGTTACATCAGGGAGGAAAAATGGAAGGATAATCATACCTAACCAGTTTGTACATATTTTGCTTCGGGTATGCCACTATGGGCCGACTGATGTGTTTTCAAATTTGTCATTTCAAAAGGTTTCACTCTTGGGAGCTCTTTGAGGATGAACATGGTAAAGGTAGAGACTCTGGCTACACCAGTCTTCACAAAGAGCTGGAACCTTTTCTGCTGCGCCGTGTCAAGAAGGATGTAGAGAAATCTCTTCCAGCTAAAGTGGAGCAGATCCTCAGGGTGGAGATGAGTGCCATTCAGAAACAGTATTACAAGTAAGAGCTGTATAGTGTCTGCATTTCAAGAAATATGTATCCCTGATCACCTACAGTGACACGATCTAGCAGCGCTACATTTTGCTGCCAACGTTTGTGCCCACTTGTCTCCTTAGAGCAGGGATTTCAAATATATGGCTTGGGACCAGCTGCTTGAAGTTTCAATATCATTTAAAATATTGTAGCACTAGTAATATGTTCATGTGTTCTGTTTGTCTGTTTGTGATCAGATGGATCCTAACACGGAACTACAAGGCTCTGAGTAAAGGTACCAAAGGCAGCACGTCAGGCTTCCTGAACATCATGATGGAGCTGAAGAAGTGTTGTAACCACTGTTACCTTATTAAGCCCCCAGAGGACAATGAGTTTCTTAACAAAGCTGAAGCTTTACAGGTACATTTCATTTTGCTACAGTGTAGCAACATTACTATTGTTGTTGAGGTTTTATCCAAAAAATTAGAATGTACAACATTTTAATTTGCATAATTTTCCCCCAATGTGTTTTCACATTTAATCATTATATTCTAGTTATTTGAAACCCAGATAATAAGGATCACTGTTACTACAATATGAGTGTTTGCTGCGCACTTCATATGCCAAATTATATTCAAAGATAGATATGCATCCATATATCCTCAAATATCCTCAGTAAGAAAGCACGTCTGGGCACACTGCTCTAAATGAACTTGAAATACTTTGTCAAAACTGCAAAAAAAAATTTTACCATGTGGGGTTTGACTAGTTATCACTGCAAAATCCTCTAATATTAACTTGTAATATTTGTGTAGAGTAAGTTGAAAATGACAATACACATTTTCTTTTTCTTTCTTGAAAAGCAAAAGTTTCTTGATTTAAGATTTCTGCAACTTATTGATGGGAATTTTTAAGGTATTATGGTGTGGTATGGATTTTAAAGCATTTTTAAGGTGAGCATGGCAGAAAAAGTGTAATGTCTAATTGAGTGTTGTGTACTTAATTCCAGCAGCATATCAGGTAAACACAGCCTGGCATATATTCGTTTCATGACTGTTAACGCCTGTTGACCTCCTACAGCATCTGATCCGCAGCAGTGGAAAGCTCGTTCTGTTGGACAAACTGTTGGTGCGTTTAAAAGAACGAGGACACAGAGTTCTCATCTTCTCCCAGATGGTACGAATGCTGGATATCCTGGCTGAATACCTGAGGAGCAAACAGTTCCTGTTTCAGGTAGACACATGCTGTTCTTACAATACCACAATACATACTGTACAAATGTACAGTTGTGGTCAGAACCTTACATACACTCAGCATGAACATGAAAGTCATTGTAATTTTGGGCTTTTCATGATTTCTTTGAACTGTTATTTTTCCAGGATGGTTTAATGAATGATTGAATTTATTTTCAATTTTCTCTGTTCCACAGTGTCAAAAGTATACACACAGGCTCAAATATATGCATACACTCACTTAAATCTTTTCATAAGTGGTCTTTTATACTTGACCAGACCAAGGTCTGTTAACCTCTCTTTAGTAATCATGATTGACTAAAATTGGTAGTCAATCTGCCAGCTTATAAAGGATTTGTTTGATAGCACTCATTGGATTGACCAATACTCAGGGGGTATTGTATTGTAGGGGTATATGTATATATTTGAGCCTGTAGGTATACTTTTGATCCTATGTGGATTAAAGAAAATTCAAAATAAATTCAGAATTGTGCCTCCAACTCTTGTTTTTTACCCCCCCCCCCCCCCCCCCCCAATCTAAAAGGGCTGAAGGAGTATTGTCATTACCTCGCCAGGCGGGCAGGCAGCTTTCAACTTTGTGAGCCCAATAACTCAAACAGCGTCACCTAGGAGGTTCAAATTCAGACCATAGATGCATCTACTAAAAATCTCAGATCACTTAGTTCTTACCATAATAATGCCAGTCACAGAAAGTGACAGCATTCTCTTTGGTTTATATTTATTATGATTTTAGCATTTCTTATTCCTGGTTCTTACTTGGCCATATGCTTTGGAAATGATATTATAAATAAAGTTACTAAGATTAATATGCACCCCATTAAGATCTGCAGAAACCTGGTAATTAGGTGTTTTAGAACTTGTGCTTCCAGGGCCACTTATTGATTCTACTGCCAGGAGGCTGAGAGGTAGCACTGGTGGCCGACAGTATGTTTTTTTTTAGTTATAAAGATGTGTGCTGTGCAATCATTCCACCCTGGAAAAACAACACTTCAGAGAAATCCTTAAAATCCCAGAAATACCATGACATCAGTGTCCATGATGAGTGCACTTAAACTTCTGACCACAACTGTATGCTTCACAAATACCACTCTTAGAAATCTATTATAACTAAAGAAAAAATGTAAATAAAACTTTTATGTCTGTTCTAAATGTATTAATTTCAAATGTTATAAATTTTGTAGCGATTAGATGGCTCCATCAAAGGGGAGATGAGGAAGCAAGCATTGGACCATTTTAATGCTGAGGGTTCAGAGGTACAGTAACGTCTATGCTCTGGATATTAAAGATACAGTTAGAAATAGCTTCACATAAACAATGTAAATGTCAATTTTTGTGCACAGGATTTTTGCTTCTTGTTATCTACACGTGCTGGAGGTCTGGGCATCAATCTGGCTTCAGCTGACACAGTAGTCATCTTTGACTCAGACTGGAACCCCCAAAACGACCTGCAGGCCCAAGCCAGAGCCCACAGGATTGGACAGAAAAGACAGGTCAGCAAAAGCTTTCATCAATCTTTTTTTTTAACAGTATTTAATGTTTTAGAGGTTTGTAAACTGTCACCAGTATTCATGTACCATGGATTTTGCTATCAGTAGCATGTTGACAAAGGCTACAGTAAGCTGTGGCTGCTTGGAACACTAAATATTGTGAAGCAACAATGACAGTGTTGCTTTAGTACATCAGTAATCCAGATGCCAGAACATTGTTTTTCCATTGATACATGCATACATTGCTCATCTTATTGGTAATTGTGGACCGGCAGGTGAATATCTACCGTTTGGTGACAAAGGGTTCAGTGGAGGAGGACATCATTGAGAGGGCAAAGAAGAAAATGGTGCTAGATCACCTTGTTATTCAGAGGATGGACACCACTGGAAAAACTGTCCTCCATACAGGATCTGCTCCGTCCAGGTAAGTAACACATTATTCTGCTTAACTTTGTTAACGTCTTTGTTGGCCATCTAGTTCACCCAAATCAATTTCAATCTCTAGATCTCACATAAGTGTGTTTTATTGCATACAGTTCAGCACCATTCAACAAGGAGGAGCTCTCTGCTATCCTGAAGTTTGGGGCTGAGGAACTTTTCAAAGAACCAGAGGGGGAGGAGCAAGAGCCTCAGGTATGTACCACAGTGTATTTAAATCTATGTACTAGTCAAGTTGAATGCACTGAATGTAAATTGAGAATTAAAATGTATGCCAAAAATGTTTTAGCAAAGTGTGTGTGTGTGTGTGTGTGTGTGTGTGTGTGTGTGTGGCGGGGGGGGGGGGATTGTTACATTTTCTAAATCTATTTGACGTTAGCACCCTTTGCCTTTAAAACAACAGCTATTAGCCGCTTGTACATTGAGATGCACCAATCGACAGAGACCAGAATCAGCTTATGTTCAGTGGGCTTGGCTCAAAACTGCGGGAGTTTCTCCTATTTGTGATTTCAAGCACATGCGCAATACTTCATAAGTAATTTCAGTTCAATTCAGTTTTATTTATATAGCACCAAATCACAACAGTTTCCTCAAGGTGGTGCACAGTCAGCCATACATTTACACGTTGTTAATGAGGAAGTTCTTCACTGTGAGTGAAGAAGACACAAAAATTGCAGTTTATACACATGAGACCAAAGTAAACCTGAGGGTACCACTATAAAAACATTCAGAACAGCAAGCGTAATCAGACATAGAAAACACCATCGCCCAGCTGAACCTGCTTAGTTTGAAGAAGTTAACAAAGGGAAGACAGAAAAGATAAAGCAAGCCAGAGCCTGCCACAAACCAACAGCCTCTCCTATCTTTCCTTGGTATGAGCAGTGGAAAAAAAACAAAGGAATTATGAGGAAAATTATGGAATTGATTGCTCTGTATAACCATCTGTTCTCAGTAGTTGAGGATAGAGGCTTCAGAAATCTGAGAAATTACTTCAACCTAAAATACACATGGCATTATTATGCTGTTCAGTGCCATGTGCCAACACAGTGCAGAGCAGCTACCTAAACTCTGCTCCCTCAGAGGTTGATTGTCTCAGCAATAGTTTTACATCCTCACTTCACACGACCCTGGATACTGTGGCTCCTCTGAGAAAGAGCCTCAAATCAGAAGTGCTCAACTCCCATATCTGTGCTTGTTCTGCTAGACCTCAGTTGCAGCAGCCGATACTGTTCACCATAATATTTTATTACAGAGATTAGTGCGTGCCGTAGGTATTACAGGTACTGCGCTGCCGTGGTTTGAGTCATATTCAACCCCACTGAATCTTAAGTTCCTCTCTGATGCCATAGAAAAAAGTGTTTGTCTCAATGGGTGAATGAACATGTTGTATAAAGCACCTTGATTGCTCAAAGTAGAGTAGAAAAGTAATAAGTAAGACACACTATATTGTACCTTCTCATATTACGTTCCCTAAAGTACACTGAAGTATTGTGACACTTGGTCTTCTCTCTAGGAAATGGACATTGATGAGATACTCAAAAGAGCTGAGACCAGGGAGAATGACCCTGGACCTTCCACAGTGGGAGAAGAACTGTTGTCTCAATTTAAGGTTAAAAAAAACCCATCAGTTTCTTGTTTCAGAAACTTAATGAACCAATATGCAATGTGTTATGTTACTTAAATGGTGTAAATATTTACAGTTGTTTGTGCAAACCTATGCAGGTGGCCAACTTCTCCATGATGGAGGATGAGGAAATAGACATAGATTCTGAGCGAAGTCAGCGGAGTTGGGATGACATTATTCCAGAGGAACAAAGGAGGAGGATGGAAGAGGAGGAAAGACAGAAAGAGCTGGAAGAAATCTATATGCTGCCACGCATGAGGAACTGTGCCAAACAGGTACCCAGCAGTCATGGCAAATACACAATATACTGCTCAAAAAAATTAAGGGAACACAAATCACATCTTGTTGAATGAAATACTCAAGTTAATATGAGACTGTAAATGCTCAAGGAATTTCTGTGTGATTTTTATTTTTTTTTTTAATTGGTTTATTTTAACAGATTTATCAGAATGTAAATGAGGGCCGGCAAAGTAGAAACAGGAGATACTCGGGTTCTGACAGTGACTCCCCATCTGATCGAAAGAGGCCGAAGAAACGGGGGCGGCCTCGGACCATTCCACGAGAAAATATCAAGGGTTTTAGTGATGCTGAGATTCGCAGGTAACGATGTTAACCGATTTTTTTTTTTTTTTTTTTTTTGGTGTAGATTTCATCTAATTATCCTCACGCATTCTTTTTTAACATATCTGTAAACCACTGACAGGTTTGTCAAGAGTTACAAAAAATTTGGAGGACCATTGGAAAGGTACACTGCACTACACTTTGATCTTGTTGTTTGCATAGATACCCAACAGTCTGCTCAACATGCGCTCTCTTTACTAAGGTTGGATGCTATTGCTCGTGATGCTGAACTTGTGGATAAGTCTGAACACGACCTGAAACGCTTGGCAGAGACGGTTCACAATGGATGTTTACGAACACTACGAGAAAACCCCTGTGGGCCAGAGAAGACCTCAGGTGACTAAACAGATCTTTTTTTCCTTCAAAATATGTTATTACTCTAAAGTTAAAAAAAATATATATATTAGTATGAGACAAAACCAACAAATTAAAGTAAAACAAGTTAAAATTAAAACAATTGTTCTTTCTATTGACATGTAAAACAAGTCCTTTTTACAGACATGTTTTAGTATACAATCAAAATATTTAAATTCACCAAGATAAGACTAATTTAAAAGGTTCAACAAACCAACATTGTGTGGTTTAAGAAATTCTGCTTGACTAAAAAGGGTTTATTGTTGTTTCTACTGGAAGGTTTAGTTTGTTCTGTGTGTTTTCCTGGATACAAACTAAACAGGAACAGCTTTGATTTGAGTAAATTTCATTTAAAATAATTGTTTCACTTCGACACTTTCCAGTTTAAGAGAGTTCCTTTAGCATCTGTGCCTTTAGTGCATATATGTGTATATATATATTTTTTTATTGTAATTATTTAAATTGATGCAAGTTATGTGCTAATTTCCAATTCTTTATGTGGGATCTAAAGTCTGTAACAACCTACATCCAACACAATGAACATGCGTATAGTTGAAACGGATCTTAGTTTCTTGGGAATTGTATGCTGGGATTACACTACAAATTCATATTTTATTTAGCCGCAGTTCACCGTCATGTCATTGAAATTAAATGGCTTCACACAGGATTAGATGAAGTCAAACCATGAAACTGCTTCTTGTTTACGACTTTGATCATCAGGAGGCAGAAGAGGGAAAGTGAAAGGCCCCACATTCAGGATTTCTGGAGTCCAGGTGAATGCCAAGCTTGTGATCTCCCATGAGGAAGAGCTGGCTCCACTCCACAAGGCTATTCCTGCTGACCCCGAGGAGAGAAAGAAGTAAGATGCCTCCTAATGCACTGTGGGGGTTTTTTTCTCTCTGTATTGGATGGGATTATGGTTTTTTTTATCTAGTTGTAAGTAATTTGATGGTATCACAGTAATAAGGTATATCGCAGTATTTAGAAATTCCAAAAATAGGCTTATTTCTTGTTACACTAAATGGCAAATGGACCGGTAGTTGTATAGATATTTCTACTCTCACTGAGCGCTCAAAGCAATTTCTTTGAACTATAAGCCACATTCACCCACACACACAGTGCTTTATTCTATGCCTTCAAGTGCTTTCTAACTATCACACTCACTCTGATGTATGCATCAGGGTTCAGAACTTTGGGGATCAGTTTCTTGCCTAAGAACACAGACAGGAAGAGCCAGGGAGTGAACCATTAACCTTCTGATTAGTTGATGACTTTAGATAATAGAGCGGGAGAAGCAGAGAAGTTTTATTGACTTTATTTTAGTGAAGTCTGCAGTGCTTGTTTCACCGGAGGTCAGTCACAATAAAGACAACTGGAGGAACAGGAAATCAGCTGAGCTTAGATTTTCTGCAAGATCACTGTAGTCAAAGTATGTGTCAAATGTCATGTATGTGATATTGTCCAGTGTGACCTGCAGTTCTCTCTGCATGTCAGCTTCAAGTGCAGCATCTGTTTAGCCTGTCGTATTACAAAAGTTCCAACTAAATCATGACTAAATTAACAAGTTTTTCATCTAAAACCTGGATTATTCAAATCTTACAGACTTGTATGGCCCTGTTCAGCTAAACTCTACGAAACGCTTTGCAACATATCTAATCAGAAGGCTTTTGTTTTGATGTTTTTAAAATATTAATATTTTATTTATATTAATATAAATTGGCAAAGTAATGTTTCTAAAGCCTTGAAATAAATATGGTCACATATTATACACCCTGTGACCCCATTAGATTCACCCCTGCTTCTCGCAGGCATCACTGCCATGAAAGGACAGCTGCCGACAGCCTTCAGCGAGCTGTTTAACTTAACCATCATATCAGACTAAATTAACAGTTCATCTGCATATTCTGCATTTTTGTAGCTTTACTGTAGATTATCCCTGTGTAAAACAAACCGCAGCGAATGGGAGCAGCTACAGGGTTCTCTTTTCTTTGCATTGATCTTGTTGATGAAGGACTCCTGTCAGTTTTTCCCCAGTAAAGTTTTTAAAGGTGATTACAGGAATAAGTGCTGCTGTTTTGGACTCTAGAAAAAACGTGTTCTCTCACTCACCTAAACTCAACATTTCAGTAACGTCTCCGCCTCTTTGTGCTTTGCTGTGTGTGTGTGTGTGTGTGTGTGTGTGTGTGTGTGTGTGTGTGTGTGTGTGTGTGTGTGTGTGTGTGTGTGTGTGTGTGTGTGTAGACAGACTCAGGTTCCACATTAAACTGTGAAAGCATCACCTGTGCTGCAGCTGCTGCTATCAGCCCTTTTGTTGAAAAACTGGGGGCTGCACAGACTTTAATGTTGTAATACATTTTATCTACACGTGCTCCAAAATGCATGCCCATTTTTAGTTGCAAATGTGGGTGAAGCGCTTGCATGCTGGTGCATGGTGACAACTGAGCACCACAGATTTGTGGATTAAATGAACAAAATTTCTTTGAGGATTTTTTAGAATCGAGTTATTCGAGTTACTCAATGAATTGTTGCTGCTCTATACAACAGTAGTAATGCCAAAATCAGTTACTCTTGTTAAAAATATGTAAAAATAAAAACAGATTTAAAGCATTCAGATCTCTCATGATATATTACATTAATTAAGCCAATCCAGATGGAAAAACAAAAGTTTCTTTTAACAGATCCACATATTTATGCATTACAAAATGAGCCACAAAATAATTAGGTTCTACAGAAAGGACATTCAGCACTTGACCTTTTCTCAGCATAAGAGTGGAAATGATCAAATTATCAGGGCAACTTTTTAATCCTGAGCCTGTTATAATAAAGCTCTGCATCAGTGTGTGTGTGAATGGCTGAATGTGGTTTGTAGTGTGAGCGAGCTTTGCTGGTCAGGAAAAGAATGAAAACATTATACAAATAATTCAGTTTATTTATATAACTGTCACCTCTTGTCTTGACCCTCGTCAACTTAATATTAGAGAAAATACTGGTCTGTTTACCACTGTTTGGTTCCACAGTTTTACTGTTGAACCAGATCCATCGCCACACATGGCTCAGAGTCTACAGTGTATCACAAAAGTGAGTACACCCCTCACATGTCTGCAGGTATTTAAGTATATCTTTTCATGGGACAACGCTGACAAAATGACACTTTGACACAATGAAAAGTAGTCTGTGTGCAGCTTCTATAACAGTCTTCATGTAGAGCAGGCCTCAAGGTCAAATCCAGGCCTCAAGGTCCGGTGTCCTGCAGGTTTTAGATGTGTCTCTGCTTCAACACACCTGAGTCAAATATAAAAGTTATTAGCAGGATTCTGAAGAACTTGACTGCATACTGAGGAGGTAATTCAGCCATTTGATTCAGGTGTGTTGGATCAGAGACACACCTAAAACCTGCAGGACACCGGACCTCGAGGCCTGGATTTGAGGATCCCTGATGTAGAGCAACAATTTGTCTTTTAAGATCCTCAGAGAGTTCTTTGCCATGAGGTGCCGTGTTGGAACTTTCAGTGACCAGTATGAGAGAGTGTGAGAGCTGTACTACAAAATTGAACACACCTGCTCCCTATGCACACCTGAGACCTAGTAACACTAATGAGTCACATGACATTTTGGAGGGGAAATGACAAGCAGTGCTCAATTTGGACATTTACGGGTGTAGTCTCTTAAAGGTGTACTCACTTTTGTTGCTGCTGATTTAGACATTAATGGCTGTATATTGAGTTATTTTGAGGGAAGAATAAATTTACACTGTTATATAAGCTGCACACAGACTACTTTTCATTGTGTCAAAGTGTTGTCCCATGAAAAGATATATTTAAATATCTGCAGAAATGTGAGGGGTGTACTCACTTTTGTGATACACTGTAAATTGCTCTCAGTTTATCTGTTGTCCTTTAGATAAGAAAAAATAAAAATGCACACGTCCTCTAATGTGTCTGAATTTGTGTAGATTTTAATTGTATGTTTTTGAATAGGTATGTGATTCCATGCCATTCAAAGGCAGCACATTTTGATATTGAGTGGGGGAAGGAAGACGACTCAAGCCTCCTCATAGGAATCTATGAATATGGTTATGGCAGCTGGGAGATGATTAAGATGGACCCGGACCTCAATCTCACACACAAGGTCAGTCCATGCACAATAAATGTCTAATCATGTTGTTTTTTTTACAGTAATGACTTTTTAGCACCTTCATCTAATGTTATATAAATGAAGACATGATGCAGAAATAAGTGTGATTTAAAAATAACTGTACTAAAACAGAAAAAAAAACCATCTGCACACTTCTGTATCCATTGTTGATCAGCTTTTACCAGATGACCCTGACAAGAAGCCACAGGCCAAACAGCTACAGACCAGAGCAGACTACCTCATCAAGTTACTGAGCAAGGACTTGGCCAAAAGAGAGGCACAGAAACAAGCAGGAAATGTAAGTCTTCCTGAAACATTACATATCTGTCAGCATCGTGTGAATCCTTGGATCTTGATTCTATTTAAAATTATTTCATGGATTAATGATGTCTACCAGAATCGATAATGGCTCTTTGTATTTAGGCCAACTCACGGAAGAGGAAACCCAGAAATAAAAAGAGCAAAACTCAAAAGTCAACAAAGACGGATGAGATGGCGAAGAGCCCGTCCTCAGATCTCCCATCTGACAAGAGGTCAGATGATGAGGAGGAAATTGAGGGGGAAAAGGTACAATTACCCTTTTTTTTAATGTGTGTGTGTGTGTGTGTGTGTGTGTGTGTGTGTGTGTGTGTGTGTGGTAAGCTAAAGTGAATATCTTGAATTTTCAGTTGGAAGTTTAACATGTTTTTACGATCAGGACCTGGCACCAGTGAAACCATCAAACAGACGGGGCCGGGCAGATAGATTGGTGATTAAAGAGGAGGAGGACGAGGAGGAAGACGAGGAGGAAGAGAACTATGATGAGGAATGTGAGCAGGAGGAGTTTTCCTCATCCGGGGAGCGGGAAGTCAAAGAGAGGGAGATCAAAAAAGAAGGCAAAAAGGAGAAGAGGGAGGAAAGTTTTGAAATTAAGGAAACAAAGGAGCTAAAAGAGAAAAAGAAACCAAGCCTCTGGAGGCTGTACATAAACAAGAGGAAAGCACAGAAAAGGTGATAAAAATATTTATTTTCCATATTTAGTTATTTTATTATTTGTAATTGATCGATTATACACTCTGGAAACTGATCAGGAATAATAATAGGATAATTCTGTCAAAAATTAACTCAAATTCTTTTTCATCAGAATGAAGTCAAGAATGAGGTACGAGAACGCACAAAGAAGACTTCTGACGTGCCGATCCATATAACGGCGAGCGGAGAGAGCATGCCGGTATCGGAAGATTCTGAGGAACTGGATCAGAGGACGTTCAGTGTGGTATGTTGGGATCATAATTCAATCTCCAAATAGAAAATAGTTTCATGGTTAAATGTTCAAACAGCTGCAAAACACAGTCTATTTATAGGTTTATATTTTGCTTTGGGTGGTGCCTTTAATTTTATTAAAAATATGTTATATATAAGACTTCCATTGCCAATATCGATTGGATCTAACGGAGCGTACTTTTGCTTGCGTGTTGCAGTGTAAAGAGAGGATGCGGCCGGTGAAAGCAGCCCTGAAACAGCTGGACAGACCGGAGAAAGGGCTGTCAGAGCGCGAGCAGCTCGAACACACGCGGCAGTGCCTCATAAAGATCGGAGACCACATAACTGAGTGTTTGAAGGAGTATTCAAATCCTGACCTGATCAAACAGTGGAGAAAGTTAGTATACATGGTCTCCTAACGAAACACATCTTACACAAGTTAATCAAAGTTAAGCAGCTGATCAGTGCAGTTTGAACCTGGGACACTCTCTGTAAATCTGCAGGCCCACATGGTAGATGTGGACCTGTTTTTTAAAGTAAGTGGGACAGCTGTGCACATTTTCAGATTGTCTCTTCATAAACGCCGCTGCACCTCAGTTGCTCACATAAACAGTGACAAAAATATTGAGTATTTTACATTTGCTAAGCAGATGGAAATGTGTTGTTTTTATTTACAGAAACTTGTGGATATTTGTTTCCAAATTCACTGAGTTTGATGCAAGAAAACTACACAAACTTTATAAGCATGCAATTAAGAAAAGGCAAGAGAATGCCCAGGTATGTACAAGCACAATCATTCCTAATAATTATAACATCCTTAACTGATGTTAGAAGATGATAATAGTTTTTTTTTTTTTAAGGCAATGGAGCAGAACACTAGAAGTATAAACACCCACGGCTACAGGCATGCAGGTACAGTCTGTTGTTACACAAAGAATAAGATGAGCAGGTTGTCACTGCTGTTGCCTCTTTTTATTTAAGCTTTTTTTTTCTCCTCTCACAGATATTGAAAGGCTGAAGGATGGCTCTCACCAGGATGAGAGCAGCAGGGACAGTTACAGCTCTGACAGGCACCAGCCTTCAGGAAGATGCTTTGAAAGCAGCACGAGTAAGGACAGGCACAGCTCTGAGTCCCACAGGAAGACTACAGTAGGAGAGTCCAGGAAAAGGCCGTATTCCTCTTTCAGCAATGGAAAAGACCACAGAGACCACAGAGACCACTACAGACCAGACAGCAGGGACAGAGACAGACAGGACAGGTGAGAGATGAGAACCGTTAAAAGTGCTTCTTCCAGGAATAGGAATGTCCTCAGCTGGCTTCTTGAAGTCCCAAACATGCACCGCTCCTCAAGTGAGCACGAGAATCTTTAAGTAGGGTTTAAAGAACTCAGAATTGGTGTAACTTGAGACCTTTAGTGAGACCTTCAGATTGGCAGCAGCATTTACTAGGACTGGTGCACAAGTAGAAGAAATGGTAACGACAGGATGGCATTAATGCATGCATCATCATCTTCATCAGTGGACCTCATTTGTCAGTGTTAGTGAACTCATGAAAACAGTTTAGTTTTGGGTAGACAAACACCAACAACTGCAGAGGGCAGGACTAAAGGGAGGAAGAGGGAGCCAACTGGAAAACACCACTAAAATGTTTGAGGTGGAAGAATAAGTTTAGATTGGAATTTGGCTGAAGTTGAGGTCAAGGTAAAAGAAGTGTCAGTTTCTCTTGTTGTTAAGTCACGCTGATGCTAATGCTAATGTGTATGTATGCGCAGGTACTACGACGACAGTAAGCACAGGAAGTTAGATGAGTTCCGCAGTAGCAGAGACCACCGGCTGGACATGAAGGATCATTCCCACTCGGACCACCGCTCTTCCTACCGCTACCACTCAGACTGGCAGACAGAGCAGCGCAGCTCAGCCAGTGGGCCACGCTCACCCTATGACTCCCGGTCACCAATGGGGCACCGCTCACCTTTCGACTACTCATCAGACCACAAGAGCACACCAGAGCAGATCTGGAGCAGCCGCAAAACATAACAGGAGTTGCTCAGGTCTGCTAGTAGCAGCCATAGACTCAGAAACACAGCAAATGCCTTACACGGACTGTGGACTCCAACCTGAAGCTGTTTGAAGCACTGTGTATCAGTCAGTTCAGCATGGCTGTCATCTCCTCGCTTCAGCAGCAGCTCATCTCGGGAACCTGGCAGGGAGCGGCTTAAAGCAGGCAGCAGAATAGAAAAATAAATAAATCAAAGCTTATTTTTGTATTTAAGAGTTTAAAGCTGTAGTGTTGCGTATGCTCAACAGCATGCAGCACAATTTTTGTTATTTTTATAAAAACTTTTTTTACACTCTGGAAATGGACACAATTGACCCTGAGTGCTGCCTCATATTCCCACCAACTTATGACACTGGATCCTGTATTTGACTGTTCTGTCTGTCTCTGTGTCTCAATCATGCTTAATGTGATTATATACCTTATTTAAGTGTTAACTAAACAAGAAGTTGGTTGTCACATGAATCATGTTATACGGTGATTTTTTTTTTCTTCTTTAAGGTGTCTGGACTCAGGCTCACCACCTGACGTACCTCATTTACAGCATTTGTCATTTCCTCAGCAGTTTTTCCCCTCACACCAGGCATGCATTATTTAATAACACATCTTAGCTGTAAAAAATAACCTGAATTTTTTAAGAGCAACTCCTATCTTTTCCTTAAATAGTACTATTGTAAATTTTTTGTAAAATAGTAAATCAGTGGTCTTTTTCCTCAGGCTTTTTGAATTTATTAATACTTGGCTTTCCCCATCAACTCAGGCTTTTTTGTCATTCTATAAATGAGTTTCTGTATATTTCTTTAAGAATGTAACTTTTGGTAAAGGGAAAGTTCTCTAAGAATACCCCGTTTTCCTTCAGTAGTGCTTAGCTCTTTGATCTCTGTTGTGAAATCAGTGAGTTGGCAGGAACTGACTTTTGTCACACAGTCTGGAAAATAGAAGCATCTGTTAGATGTTAAATAAAATATGCTTTTTACATGACTTTTTTCTTTACCTTTCATAGTTTTTTGTAGGCAATAATAATGTTTCTATGCAGCCAAGTAAATTTGTGGTGAGCCACCCAACTGAATGAAGTCACTGTTACGGTTCACGCTGTTGTAGATAAATTTTCTCTATATTTCCAAAATAATTTACACTGAAAAATGCATGAATTTTTATGGACTGTTTTATATAGTTGTTTATGAAGCCATTAAAATCAATCACTGTACTCCCTCCTACCACCTCAACAGTGTGTTACATTTTTGGTTCTGCCACAAATTAAGCTTTTTTTTTTTTTTTTTTTTTAGGAACACTATCACAAGCAAATATTTTCTACATTTATATTTGGGCCTAAACTACACCATGGCATGGCATGAAGGGTCAGCTGTGGGTACCAATATAGCTCACTGGGCAGTCAGTAGGCAGTCCATATGCCATAAGGTTAACGCCTGAGTTGGTCCCAAGGCCATTTACCGCATGTCTATCCTCTGCTGCTGCTGCAATCTTTCCTTGATTCTCTTCATTGTCCTGTCACATTACAGGTTTAAAAAGCCCAAAAACTATAGTGTTGCATCCATTGTGGATGTACAATATATATGAGGCCAAGCCCAAGGTGATTTTTTTTTTTCTTTTTTTAAAAAAAAAACATTTTAATTGGTGGATATATAACACACTATTTGTCCCATTGAAGTCTCTCACTTGGTCAACTTACAGTCACAACAAGTCCTCTGCAGCCCAAATGAATAATCTTTGTCAAACTGTTGTAATAAGATCAATATTAGCAAATTATGTTAGTAAAGGCATTTTTATTTGCTTCATAAAGCATACCAGGACCAACATACAGTGAGAATTTAACATCTGAGAATTGAACTGTTGCATGTGTAACATTTAATATCGCAGGCAAGAAAGTTACAGTTGTGTTCTGAATGGGATGTTTTAAAAACGGGCATTTTCAAGGCAAAATTTCTCCTCTGACAGGGTCAGCTACCAAACTGGCACTGTGGACAGGCTTCGTTCTTAGGAGCTCTTCTTCTCCTCAAACATGATGTTTGCTGCAGCTTTCTTAGCTGTGGACGAATCACAGAGAAATGCTGTTAGTTTTCTTCAATACGACGACACTGTCAGTGAAAGTCAGCACAGCAGTTTGAATTTACAACCCTGCTAAAAAGGAGTGTTTCTACAAAAATAAATAATGAGGCTCCTTAATGATTCAAAAATTACAAACAGGACCATTTTAAAATAAAAACATGTATAAAACTATTTCAAATAGCAGCCCTATCGTCTTACTGCAGTTGAGGAAGCATTGAGAATTTGGACTGTTTTGTGTTGTCTGTACATTTGGTACAATATATCACACAATTATGATATACAAGAAGATTTTTCATAAAATGTTTCGGTCCTGTTTCAGTCTTTGACTGACTGGATTTTGGTAGTTATTATTTTTGTGTAAAGAAGTGAAATATACACAGATTTACTCCAAAGCTGGTAATTTTGTGTGTTTGTGAGAACTCAAGTTTGAGTACACACTGAGAACACACTCACACTGAGAACACCCAATGTTGGTCAGCCTGTGGAAACTGTAACCATAGTTTCCTGTTCACAGCTGAAAGGAGTGGCACCTAGTGTAGTCCTTCTGCCCATCTGCTTCACACTCGGTGTGCAGTCAGAGATGCTCCTCTGGACTTTGGTTGTAATGAGTGTTTATTTGGTTTGTTATTTGCAAACTCCACACAGAAATGTCCTGGCTAGATGGTGGATTCAAACACAGGACCTTCTTACTGTGAGGCAGCAGTGCTAACCACCAGGCCACCGTGCTGCCCCTTCCTTTTTGGACCATCCTCTGTAAAGCCTAGAGGTGGTCGTGTGGTCTCAGTAGATCAGCTGTTTCTCAAATACTCACACCAGCAGCTATACCACATTCAAAGCTTATTAAATCACTTTTCTTCCTCATTAAGATGCTTGGTCTGAACTTCAGCACATGCCTAAATGCATTTTGTTGCATCATCAATCTTGGCACTGACAGTGCATTTTGTTGCACCTGTTTAACTGCTCCCTAAATGCATTTTGTTGCATTTAGGGAGCAGTTAAACAGGTGTACCTAACAAAGTGGCTGGTCAGTGTACAGCATGAGTGATGGGTAATCTTGTATTAAAGCAATGCAGAATTTAGGGCCCAGTAATAAGCGTAGACAGCTGAATGTGAGCAGTTAAATCTTCTGAGAGTACTTTTTCATTGCATCAGATTTATAAATCAGGCTCTTTCAGCAAACGCTCCACAGTTCTGATGATTTACTCACCCTCATCTTTGAACTTGTCGGCAGCATCTGATGCCTTGTCCTTGATGTTCTTCACTACATCATCAATCTTGGCCTCGTTCTTGATGAAGAATGGTCGAATGATGCGGTTATATATCTGCACTGATCCATTAGAAGGAGTCGGAGCCATGCACCACACCAAAAAGGCACACTTGGGGAAGAAAATAAAATTTCTCACAATAAATCAGAACTGCAGTTTGTGCATTTATTTGCTCCACTAGCTTTAAGTGCATGTGTTAACCAGCAGTTGGTTTATCATAGCCTGCAGAAACCATGGCTGCACACTACAAATGTTTACCATATGAAAGACTTATTTTTAAACTACACAAGAATGGTAATATTTTAATAAGGAATTAAAATATTGTCAACACCCTTTTGCTTACTCTTTCAGGCAGTATCTTTCAAACTGTGTCCAACTCTCTCTGCCCTCTGTAAGCTTGAAGATTATCAAATATTACATATTACACATCCCCTAAAGCAAACATGACTGCTGCTGTTAAAACAGAGCTCCCTGTTCTCAGCACCCTCAGCATGCTGCTTTGTTTACTCTCAGATCAAACACATACAGGTGAGACAGTGATGCACATATTTAACCCTGAATGAGCGTTTTTTTCTTTTTAATAAATACAAATGTTCACACTGATTAAAACAGAGACCAGCTGGTTTACCTTTCCAATATAGTAGAATGGGAACCAGGAAAGGAAGATGTCAGCAAAAAACTCTGCCACACTGAAGACTCCATACACCACCCAGTAGGTCAGCCATTTAGTATCATCCTCTTTGGTGGCACTTTCAATGGCCTTAACCCTGTGAAGAGCAAGGAGCAACATGTTGGGCACTGGCCAAAATGTTGTGCTTCTTTTACACACACCTGCAAGCATCTCAGATCAGGCTCGTATCATATCTCTACATGCCCACATTCATTAAACCACCTTGTGAATGTTCACACACAGAAATTAGCCTGCTAAGTATTCCTCCAGCACTGCAAACACATCCAGCATACATCATTAATACTATGCTAACTCACACAGTCTAAATGGGCATTTGATGACAATGTGTAGGGCGAGGTGACCAGAGAAGTCAATGTGCGATCTATACATCACAACAGTGGGAAGAGCATCAAAACACACCATAAAGAATTCATCACACAAATGAGGGGTTGCTAAATATCTTTTGAGTAAATAATACTGCAGAGATTATTTCCATGATTTTTGTGCATGCAGTGGACAGTTGGCGGGTTTGTGACTCGACGATTTTCCATGATTTATCAAAAGAAGATGAATACTTAACAAACTGAAGGAATCAATCACAGCTACCCTGCTCACCTGCAAGGTGTCACCTGACTTTGGTATTAACTGCAGTAATTTTGGATTCACAGTATTGCTGAAGGACACTTTCAGCGTGTGGAGAGACCGGGAATTGAACCCTTTGATTAGTGGACAACTTGCTCTATAACCTGAACCACAGCCTCCCAAGATTTTAGAAAGACAAGTATTTCTCAATAAATTACTACTGAGTGACAGTTTTATTAAAAAAAACCCTCTGATTTTGATTATTTACAACATGTAATATCTGACTGCTAGATGTCAAGAGAAGCTAAAATGGGAGGGGGGCAAAGGTGGTGTTGAGGTGGCCCCCATCACCTCTTCACTGCTGTCAATTTTATCTGCATCCTTACGTGTGCACTGAAGGTCAAAGATTCCTTATAGAGTCACGGCGGCCACAGTAATGCCATCAAGAGTAAGCATCTGGTTAGACACCATGTTTCTAAGATTTGTAGAGCCGAGTACAATAGAAGCACAAAATCAGAGGTCTTCCAGCTCTTTATGTCTTTAAGACATTCCTGCAGTTTAACTAATTGGTGTGTGTCATCTGGCTTCAGTCATAGATAAACCTGGGTATCATCTGCATACCAATGAAAATATATGCAATACTTTCTAACAATACTGCCCAGGGGAAGCATACATAATGTAAATAAAATTGATCCTAGCACAGAACCCTGTGAACTTTACAGAGGACTTTTTTTTTATACAATGCAACAAATTCTTTTTCCAGGCTAAATGAGCATCTTCTAAATTAGTGAGATGCCATTTCCTCTCCAGCTCCAGGTTATCTGCTTTAAGCTGCATGTTTGCGAGTTCTACCAGGGAGTCAAAGCACTTCTGATTTGAAGCTTTCTTTTTCACAGTATCCAGTGTCGTACGAAGCGAGGATGTGACGAGATAATCGACCTCTGTAGGAGCAGAGTTTAGGTAGCTGCTCTGCACTGTTGGCACATGACACTGAAGAGCGTAATAATGAGGGAATTATATCCTTGAACTTAGCTACAGTGCTTTCAGAAAGACTTCTGCTGTAGTAAAATGTATTTCCCACTGCTGTGCAAACCATTATGCACAGCAGTATGTAAAGTCTGTAAAGAATCAAGTGCTAGTCTCTTATTACTTATTAATAACACTTTTTTGCTTTTTTAGTTAACATTAAGACAGAAAGTGCTTAGTGTGATTACTGTATGGAAGTGATTAGTGTATAGAATGTAGCTTGTAGTGTTAAGACAATTTCAATTATTTTTTTTTATAAAATTCAAAACACCAGTCAATTCAGGCTGTGCTATAAGATTATTACTCGTTTATTACCTGTTCTTGTCGCAAAGAATACAACAGCCACAATTTTATTTTAACTTTCTAAAAAACTGACTTCCTAACATTCAGAAAATTTATCAAATGTTCTACTACATCAGTCTCAGTAACTGAGGATAATCCTGGTCACTTTATATCAAGTTGTTTCTCAAAAGTCTTGAGACCAAAAAATTCAAAGTGACGGCAGCAGGCCGACATGTGACACTGTGCTGACTGCATGCAGTGCCAGCCCTGAGATATTATTACAGAATACCATCATAGTAATCACTGTTTTACAACAAAATAATTCTCATGTTTTCTGTGTGAGTCACAGGGAAAATCCACTAAATTTCACAAATGAAGTTCAGTTTAATCGTAGCCCATAAAAAACTGTTTCATAATATATTCACTGCAGGAGCTGCTATAAAAAAACACAACCTCACACCTCTGATATCAAGTTCTGATAATGTCCCATTAGTTCTCAGAGTCAAATGAACATAAAGCAGAGATGTTATACTTGGTCCTCCTACACCCATCTAGCAGAGTTGTGCCCCTGCAGGACTGATTTATAAAAATGTTATTAGATTTATGCACATACAGATATTTGTTACTTAACACATTATATGTTTTAGAAAATAATTGCCTAAACAAGTGTGACTAGTTTGTGAACTATGTTTAAGATAAGATAAAACTTTAATGATCCCACGACGGGGAAATTTGTGCATTACAGCAGCTCAGTGCAGAGAAGAAGGATGAATAAAACAAATGAAATGAAATAGAACAGAAAACACTATATACATATACACAATGTACAACTCCACACACACACACACACACACACTGGATGTGTGGAGTTTTTTTGTCACATTTCTGTTCAGGATTTCTTCACAGCACGGCAAAGTAGTCAGGCTGTCTTTGCCAACCCTCCCCTAACTCTATATTATTCAAAATAATAAACATCATCATTAGTGTGTTTTTTTTTTTTGCTTCAGCAACCAAAGCTTC